>NW_026647699.1:0-76236 GCF_950295315.1 Erinaceus europaeus
AGGAAATTGCTGAGCTGGGCAGGGCTTGATCTGAGGGCCACGTCCATCCTGTCAGTCTCTCTCTCTCTCTCTGCTGAGAGATCGAGTGAGGTGGGACACAGGTGGGGAGCCAGGGGCTCAAACTGGGATCCTCACACAGGCCCTTGAGCTTTGTGCCACGTGTGCTTAACCCACTGCACTACCGCTGGGCTCCCCTATTTTCCCTTTTTGTTGCCCTTATCATTGTTGTTGTTATTGTGGTTGTTGCTGATGTCATCGTTGTTGGACAGGACAGAGAGAAATAGAGGGGAAAACATAGAGGGGAGAGAGAGACACCTGCAGACCTGCTTCACCACCTGTGAAGCGACTCCCCTGCAGGTAGGGAGCCAGGGGCTCAAACTGGGATCCTTACTCCAGTCCTTGCTTCACGCCACCAGCACTTAACCCGCTGTGCTACCGCCTGACTCCCCCCAAGGATCACTTTTAAAGGACATCTTGAAGACAAAATCCTAGAGACAGATGAAGACATTTTATTCCGACATATTACCAGGAGAACTCCCAACAGTTCAAATAAAAATAGAATTTTACAAATGAAAAAAAATACAATTTATACACAGTGGGGGGGGTGCATCAAGCCAGCAAATGTCCATTCCAGTCTGGAAACATTAACCAAGGTCTTGAGCAAATCATCCCAGAGTGCCACGGGCTGGCCAGGGCCGAGCTCTACCCGTTTCCCCACCCAGCTCTCCAGGGAGGAGCACAACATACCTGGTTCCAGCCTCTTCCAGCTAAGCCCCTCCTCCTCTACAGACCTGCCACCTCACTGGGCTACAGCGGGGTGACTGCAGGCTGAGAAGGCGAGAACATGGGCACCTAGCAGAAAGCCAGGGAGCAGTACCGTGGCTTTGTTTCAAGTGGAGAAGTGATTTTTGTGGGTTTATCTGGGAGGGCAAAGGGCAACTGGGGACGGGGAACAGGGAGCAGCCTTTGCGGGGGCCCTGGGTCTGGGTCCCCACTGGCAGCTGCACCCAGGAACTGGCGGGCAGGGAGGTGAGACTTGCATTCTGGACTGTCCCTGGGCCTCTGGGCCACACAGAAGAGGGAGCTGGTGACTTGTACAGAGGAGAGCGGGAGGGATGGTCAGGCAGGTGGCTGTGGCAAGTGGCCTTACGTCAGACACTCCTCGGACTCCTGCCACTTTGAGGAGGGACGAAGACAACATTCAGGGTGAGAGGCCACACAGGCTCCCAGATGTGAACTGGTCCCTCTCAGTGAGGAGACAAGTAATGTGGCCAGACGACAGATGCCGCCTTAAAGCAGTGGCAGCAAGGTGGCCAGCCACAGTTACCAGGGCTTGTCTGCTTGGACTCTGCGATTCCCCAACCACTGGCTGGCAAGTCAAGAGTCTCTAGGCAGGCTGAGAATTCCAGACATCAAAGGGATTTTAGTTAAGGGGGTAAGAAAATGGTAAGAGGGGCAGGGTAGACAGCATAATGGTTCTGTAGACTCTCATGTCTGAGGCTCCAAGGTCTCAGTCAGGTTCAATCCCCTGCACCACCATGAGCCAGAGCTGAGCAGGGCTCTGGTTTAGAAAAAAAAAAAAAATGGTCAGAGGAAGCTGGGCGGTGGTCACGCCTAGACAACATACATCACTGAGCACAGGGACCTGGGCTGAGCCCCTGGCCCTCACCTGCAGGGCAGAGCCGCACTGAGTGAGTGGGGAAGTTGGGCTACAGTGTCTTATTTCTTCCCCCCTAAATTTTTTTCTATAAAAAATTAAAAATAAAAATTGAAAATTTTTTAAAAAAAGGAAAATAGTAAGAATGAAGGTGGCGGCACACCTGGTTGAGTGCACGCAGAACAGTGCGCAAGGACCTGGCTTCGAGCCTCCTGCCCACACCTGCAGGGGGAAAGTTTCACGAGCGGTGAAGCAGGGCTGCAGGTGTCTCTCTGCCTCTCTCCCTCTCCATCTCTTTCTCTCCTCTCAATTTTATCTCTGTCTCTATCCAATAATAAATAAATAAATACAATTTTTTTTAAAAAAGAATGAAGGTGGATGGGGCTGTCAGTTGGGAAAGACCCCGATCAGCCTCTTTCCTGCAGAGCAGCAGCTCCAGAGCTTGAGCCTGGGGGCCCAGTGACGGACAGCTCTGCCAGGGCCAGGCTCCCACACCAGACCAACTCCCTGACTCAAACGACGTGGAGAGTGCGTCTTGCGACCCAAAGCGCAGCTGTCCCGGGGTTGCTGTCGAGGCAGCCGGAGCAGAAACAGGTGTTCAGAGGCCCCCCTGGGACTTATCAGGAAGGAAACCGCTAAAGCCCTGGACATGTGCTGACAGGGCTGGGTGGGGGGTGGGCAGCAGGGGAAGGAGGGGTGCTTCTGAAGGAGTGAACCGTCTGCTCTGCCATGTCCATGCCTCCCCCCTCACGCACCATAGTACCCACCCCCAGCCCGGAAGAGCAGGTATGTAGGTGCTCTGCCTTTAGTGGTCTGGGGAGACATGCCAAGACCCCCCCGCCCCAGCTGTGGCTGTGGTACCAGGAAGACACGGGTCAGAAACTGAGGGGCAGTTTGGCAGCTCAGTGGAAACAGAGAGGATCAGAAATGGATCAGGGTGAAATGTGTCACAGGGCTGGGGAGACAGCACTGTGGTTCTGCAGACTCTCTGGCCTGAGGCTCTGAGGTCCTAAGTTCAATCCCCAGTACCACCACCAGCCAGAGCTCAGCAGAGCTCTGATCTTCCTCTCTCTCTCTCTCTCTCTCTGAAGTGTTAAGAATAAGGGCAGACGCACTTCTGGCCCTGCAGCCAGCTGCACTATTCAGAGGTGAATGCTGGGTGCTTTGTGCTTCTGGAGGGTGGGGTTCTCCAGATTCAAACAGCAGGGAGACCAGGGGACCAGCGCAACCCAGGAGGCAGGATGTTCCTTCCTAATGGGGCTGTTGAAAGTGTTGAGTGGGGAGCCCCAGTAAGGGCGGCCTTCCCTGGAACACGGGACATTTCCACAAAGAGAAACTGGACTGTGCGGCTGGTGCTTCCCAGAGCAAGCCCAGGCCAGAGCCCCTCCAAAGTGGCTTAAGGCAACAGCTGGGCTCCCCAGGAAAGCAGCAAAGCCAGGGCAGGGACACTGCTATAGGGCTCAGCCTTCACTGAGCAAGGTCTGACTCCCCCTCACTGAGCAAGGCCTGACCCCCCTTACTGAGCAAGGCCTGACCCCCCCCCTCATTGAGCAAGGCCTGACCCCTCTCATTGAGCAAGGCCTGACCCCCCCTCACTGAGCAAGGCCAGACCCCCCTCACTGAGCAAGGCCTGACCCCCCTCACTGAGCAAGGCCTGACCCCCCCTCACTGAGCAAGGCCTGACCCCCTCACTGAGCAAGGCCTGACCCCCCTCACTGAGCAAGGCCTGACCCCCTTCACTGAGCAATGCCTGACCCCCTCACTGAGCAAGGCCTGACCCCCTCACTGAGCAAGGCCTGACCCCCCTCACTGAGCAAGACCTGACCCCCTCACTGAGCAAGGCCTGACCCCCCTCATTGAGCAATGCCTGACCCCCCTCACTGAGCAAGGCCCCCCCTCACTGAGCAAGGCCTGACCTCTCTCACTGAGCAAGGCTTGACCCCCTCACTGAGCAAGGCCTGACCCCCTCACTGAGCAAGGCCTGACCCCCCTCACTGAGCAAGCCCCCCCCCTCACTGAGCAAGGCCTGACCCCCCTCACTGAGCAAGGCCTGACCCCCTCACTGAGCAAGGGCCCCCCTCACTGAGCAAGGCCTGACCCCCTCACTGAGCAAGGCCTGACCCCCCTCATTGAGCAAGGCCTGACCCCCTCACTGAGCAAGGCCTGACCCCTCTCACTGAGCAAGGCCTGACCCCTCTCACTGAGCAAGGCCTGACCCCTCTCACTGAGCAAGGCCTGACCCCCCTCACTGAGCAAGTCACCCCCCTCACTGAGCAAGGCCTGACCCCCTTCACTGAGCAAGGCCTGACCCCCCTCACTGAGCAAGGCTCCCCCTCATTGAGCAAGGCCTGACCCCCTCACTGAGCAAGGCCTGACCCCCCTCACTGAGCAAGGCCTGACCCCCCTCACTGAGCAAGGCCTGGCCCCTCTGTCCTGGTGCTGTAAGGAGAGGTCAGAGGTCTGTGTCAACACTGGGTGGTAGGGAAGGGGCAGGAAAGGGGGAACTTGCTGAGAAAGTCAGAGCAGCCCACGGCCTAGTGGCTCATACCCGCCCAGGATCTCTGCACAGTGCTCAATGGTTGGAGGCTTTCCCACGGATGAGGGTGATGGGGGCCCTCCCATGCCCTGGACAGCTGCAGCCGGTCAGGGTGGTGGAGTGCAAGCGGGCAGCTCCCGGAGAGGACGGGCTGGCAGTGGCCGTCAGATGGTCTGGCAGTGCTGCCGCAGTTGGGCCTGCAGGAACTCGTTCGTCAGGTTGTGTCGTGTGATGATCCCCACGACCTAGGGCGAGGAGAAAGAGCCGAGACACTGGAGAGTAAGACTTGCAGTGGGGGCTGGGGGTGGTGCACCGGCTGAGCTCATGTCACCATGCGCAAGGACCTGGGTTCGAGCCCCTGCTTCCCACAAGCAGTGAAGCAGGTCTGCGGGTCTCTCTCTCTCTCTCCCTCCCCTCTCAATTTCTCTCTGTCCTATCAAACAAAATAGAGTAAAGAATGGTGGTGGGTTGGGAGTGCCAATAACAAACCTCAGTGATAAGCCAGGCGGCAATAACGGAGGAAAAGAACCGTCACAAGGACATGCATGAGTGGAGTTTGCCCAACTCATCTCTGTGGAGGGCACAGCAGGGCCTGTCCAGTGCGGAGCAAACACACCACCAGCGGGAGACTCGCTGCAGGAGAGGGCTGCCGGGCTCGCAGATGGGCCAGGTGAGAGTAAAGCTGGAAAGCTGGGCCTCTGGAAGGTGTGCTTGGGCCCGCTGACACCTGCCTGAGCAGGGGAGTGGCCCAGTGGCCAGCGGAGGGCAAGTGTGAGGCCCAGGAGTAGGTTTCTGGCTCCAGCCTGCCTGAGCGGAACTCCAGTGCCTCTCTCATTAAGGCCAGCTGTAAGAACAGATCCGAGTCCGTCTCTGGAGCCAGAGCGCCTGCTCCCGAGCTTTCTCAGCTCTTACCACACCACCAGTCTGCTTTATGCTGTGACTCCTGCCAGCTTCTAAATACTGCCTCAGAGCCACTGGCACCACCGTGCTATGGCATTTTATTAGAGGAAATATCTGTTTGGTCTGCTTGTCCCAGCTCCGGGCACAAAGTTCTTAAAACATCTAGAATTGGGAGTCGGGCGGTAGCGCAGTGGGTTAAGCCCACGTGGCGCAAAGCACAAAGACCAGCATAAGGATCCCGGTTCGAGCCCCCGGCTCCCCACCAGCAGGGGAGTCGCTTCACAGGCGGTGAAGCAGGTCTGCAGGTGTCTGTCTTTCTCTCCCCCTCTCTGTCTTCCCCTCCTCTCTCCATTTCTCTCTGTCCTATCCAACAATGACAACATCAATAACAATAACAACTACAACAATAAAACAACAAGGGCAACAAAAGGGAATAAATAAATAAATAAATATATTTTTTAAAAAAACCTGGAATTTCCCAAGTGCTAAGAGTAAGAATGCCTTGTCGTCGAAGGTCATCTCCAAGGGGCCGAGAAATTAGGCCATGAATTGGCACAGTGAAGTGCTAGGGAGACAGCATCATGGTTACACAGAGAAGACTTTGCAGGCCTGAGGCGCCAAGGTACCAGGTTCAATTTCTGGCACCACCCTAAGCCAGAGCTGAGCAGTGAGTGCTCTGGAAAAGGAAAAAACAAAAGCAGGGGCGGGTGGTGGAAAAGGAAAAAACAAAAGCGGGGGCGGGAGCGCACATGTCACAGTGTGCAGGGACCCAGGTTTAAGCCCCTGGCCCCCACCTGCAGGGGGAAAGCTCTGCCAGTGGTGAAGTTGTGTTGCAGGTGTCTGTCTCCCTCCCTCTCTCCCTTCCCTGCCCCTCCCCTCTCGATTTCTGGCTGACTCTATGCAATAAACAAAATAATTAAAAAAGAAAAAAAACACCCACCAAAACAAAAACAGTATAGTGGCAAAATTTCCAAAAAACAAACAACCCCCCCAAAAAAAAACCTTGATAGATAACTGTTTCTAGGTGCAGAGGAAAAGATGAAGGGCCTCCTGCAAAGCTCCAGGGGGGGGCAGAGTACTTGCAAAGGACCCTCAAGCCTGCGGCTCTGAGCTCCCAGATTCACCCTCCACACCACCACTAGCCAGAGCTCAGCAGTGCAGTGTTTTGGTAAGAAAGAAAGAAAGAAAGAAAGAAAGAAAGAAAGAAAGAAAGAAAGAAAGGAAGGAAGGAAGGAAGGAAGGAGAAGAAAAAGACAGCTATATTTGTTGAGCCAGAGGTGGAGTTTTACATATTAAAATTTTTTTTTTTCTCCCTATAAGGTTTGAGAGGCAGCAGAATTCGGCCGTGCTGACACAGAGCTGGGGATGCAGCCCAAGTGTCACCTGTTTAAGGCCTGTGCTCAGCTGCTGAGCCACCTTCACTGCCATGCTTATTTCTCTACGATCTGATAACAGTATTCAGGTAAGAAAAATGAAGCTCGGGGCTGAGAGGTGGCATGCCTGGTTGAGCACACACACTATGGTGCTCAAGGGCTTAAGTTCAAGCCTCTGGCCCCACCTGCAGGGGGGCAGCTCCATGAGCGGTGAAGCAGGGCAGCAGGTGTTTCTCTCCCTCTCTCCAACTTCCCTCTCAATTTGTCTTTATCCAAACTAAAAAAAAGCTTATGTGTGAAAAGTAGAAGTTAAAAAAAAATGTCAAGCCCCCGGCTCCCCACCTGCAGGGGAGTCACTTCACAGGTGGTGAAGCAGGTCTGCAGGTGTCTGTCTTTCTCTCCCCCTCTCTGTCTTTCCCTCCTCTCTCCATTTCTCTCTGTCCTATCCAACAACAATGACAGCAGTAACAATAATAACTACAACAATGACAATAAACAACAAGGGCAACAAAAGGGGAAAAAATAAAATAAAAATTAAAAAAAAAAATGAAGCTCCAGGAGGAAAAGACAGAAAAGTCTACCACAAAGATGTCAGGTATTTCGTCTTTTTAGACTAAGTGGGCTGGGGGAAATCGCAGGGGCACAGCACAGTGGGTATTCCGGAAGCCCTCGAGGTCCCAGGTTCACCCTGGCACAACTATGAGCCGAGGTGAGCAGTGCGCTGGTCGATCTGCCTGTCTCTCGGTGAAACAAAGTTAAGTAAAAGTCTCTAAATTTTGCTTGAAGTTTTCTCATTTAAAGCTACCAGTTCCCATCATTAGAGGAGGGGCACAGGAGCACAGCAAACAGGGCCTCTCCTCAAGGGAGAAGGAGCCAGCTGCAGACTGCCCTTGAGGGGTCTGGGGCAGAGGCCAGCGAAACAAGGGCGACACCTGCTGGCCACATAGGAGACAGCAAGCCTCTGCTGCTACACCAGCAGTCACTGTGTCTCCCCTCACTCCTGGAGGGAGAGCAGGCGGGGGTCTCTCCCTGGCTGAGAAGCCCAGGCCACGTCCCACAGGGGCCCCTCCTCTCCAGCACACACTTACCTCCCCCACCGCATTCACCACTGGCAGGTGTCGCAGGCCCATGGTCCTGAACAGGTTGAACACTTGAGGGACGTGGGCGTTGGGTGACACAGTGAAGGGTGAAGGGTTCATGTATGGGGTGACATCCTGCAAGGGACACCAACACCGTTACTCTAGGCTGCCTGGGTCCTCATCAGGGAGACACACCCATAGCCCCACCCTGAGCCTGTCCCAGGTGGATGGCCCCACCCTGAACCCCATCCTGAACCCTGTCCTGAACCTCACCCTGAGCCCCATTCCTGAGTCCTGTCCCTGGTGGACAGGCCTGCCCTGAGCCCTGTCTCTGAGCCCTGTCCTGAACCCTGTCCCGAGCCCCATCCCTGAACCCTGTCCTGAGCCCCATCCTGAGCCCCATCCCGAGCTCCTTCCTGAATCCCGTCCCTGAGCCCCGTCCTGAGCCCTGTCCCAGAGCCCCATCCTGAGCCCTGTCCTGAGCCCTGTCCTGAGCCCCGTCCTGAGCCCCATTCTGAACCCCATCCTGAGCCCCGTCCCAGAGCCCCATCCTGAGCCCCATCCTGAGCCCCGTCCTGAGCCCCATCCTAAACCCCATCCTGAGCCCCGTCCCTGAGCCCCATCCTGAGCCCCGTCCTGAGCCCCGTCCTGAGCCCTGTCCTGAGCCCCGTCCCAGAGCCCTATCCTGAGCCCTGTCCTGAGCCCCGTCCATGAGACCCGTCCCCGAGCCCCGTCCTGAGCCCAGTCCCTGATCCCTGTCCTGAGCCCTTTCCCTGCACCCTGTCCCCTGGACGGCTCACCACGATCATCCGTGGGTTCAGCAGTGTCAGGTCCAGGTCATGGATGTCAGGGCAGCGAGGGTAATCCTCGGCCATCTCGGCATAGGACAGGCGTGGCTGGCTGGCACTCTGCAAGCCCAACCAAGGCATGGTCCTTGCCTCAGACAATGGGTAGGGTTGTGCTCCGATGTTCCCTTCCACTCTGTGTCTGTCTGCCCCGCCAGGGTCCCGCCCACAGCTGCTCTGTTGCCAGGACGGGGGCTCTGCAGCTGTGTGAGCCAAGGCCTGCTCTCAGTCAGCCCCTGCCTCGGCCCCCACGGCCACGGGTGAGTCTACACACACCTCTGAACCTCCCTCTCTTCACCTGGAAAAAGGCAGGGTTATTCTGGAGTTTAAATGAAAAAGGTGCCCAGGCTCACATGGGCCTCTCCCCAGCCCCAGAGAAGTCCCAGTCCCACCCCTGCTACCTGTCAGTGTGGCTGTATAGGAAATAGGAATTTTGCAGAAACAATCAAGATGAGGTCATCTTGGCTTGAAATTCAATGTCCTTATTAAAAAGGAAAGTGGAGACCTTGTGGGGGAGAGGCTTTATGATCCTGGAGCAACAGCTAGAGTGGCGAGGAGGGGGGCAAGGAGAGAAGATGCTGCCAGAGCTCAGAGAAGCCCCGGGTGCTGTGGCCACCCGGCCTGACTCCGACCCGGATAGCGTGAGGTGGCAGCGGTTCCGGGATGAAACCATCTGCTGGGTCAGCTGCGGGGAAACTGCTTTGTGGCTACTCCTCCATCCGTCCCCGGGTCCTGAGCTCTCACTGCTGCTCTGGCCACTGGGCATGGGCACCTCTGCCATGCCGCTGCCCACAGCCTGAGCACAGAGACTCCAGGCACAGCCACTTCTCTGCTCTGGCTCCCTCCCCCAGCCTGCCCGCACAGCTCTCTCTGGCCACTGACTGCCAAGTAGCGCTCAAGTCCCAGAGACTCGCCGGCTGGCTTGGTTGGGCAGGCGTCTGTGGGCAGCAAGGCCTCTGCTCAGTCCTCCAGGCCACACGGCCTTCTCCCCATTCCACGCCCCTGCAGAGTTAGGCCTGCGTCCCCATCACCCGCCCGTCTTCTTGTGTCTACTTCTGGCTCACCGACTGGCTTTCAGAGTAGCAGACTCCTCGGACGAGCAGGGTGACAAGCTGGGACCGGAGGATGAGACCATGGAAGGTCAGAGGGCGGAAGCGCTCCTCCATGGTCCAGTCTTCACTTGGGGACTGGTCAGGGTACAGGTTGGGGTAGGGCGTGTATCTGTCACATGGAAACCAGACGCCACCTAGCACACCCTCGGCAGGTGTGTCCACATCCCCGCCCGCCCCAGCAGTGCCTGGCCGCCTCGAGGCTCCGAGCCGGGCCCGGGCCTTCCTAGAGCTCCCGAGCCTCTAAACCGGGCTGGGCCTTCCCAGAGCCCCTGAGCCTCCAAACCGGGCCCGGGCCTTCCCAGAACCCCCCAAGCCTCTGAGCCTGCCCGGGCCTTCCCAGAGCCCCACGGCTGCTGACGGGGCCAGGTGTCACCTGCGCTCCAGCATCTGCTGCAGGAGGTCCTCCTTCTCGGCCGGCTCCTCGGGGGCCACGTTCTCGTCACACACGTTCCGGAGCTCGCTGGATGGGTAGGACTTCATGGACTGGCTCCGACGGCGCTGCTCGCCCGCCCGGGTGAGGATGCTGGACTTCTGGGGGGCGTGAGGGTGACGGGGACGGGGGCTGAGGACGACGGCGGGTGAGCACCCGGCGACAGCCTCGTCTACTTAGCCTGAGAATTTGGGTGCCTGGGTGGGCTGAGCCCAAGGAAAGAAGGCAGAACATCATGCGGGAGGCTGCTGACTCCCCTCCCACCAAACGAAAGAGGCTCAGGGCAGAAGCGCCGGCGTGGGGCGTCTGGGCTCAGGACACTCTTTGGGGCGCTGGAGGAGATGGCCAGTCAGCCACTCGGCCCTGCATGATGTGAGTCCAGGCAGAGAGCGAGCAATGCCACCTCTGGTGCCCTGTAACCAGCCTCTGGGGCATGGGGGGCACACGCCAAATGTCGGTGCCACCAAGACAAGCCGTAGAGAGAGACTACCAGGTCCGCCGGAGAACAGAAGTACTTTTCCCCAGAGAAGCCGAGATGCTGCCACCACAAAGCCCAGGGTCCAGGAGCCCTGTAGCCTGAGCTGGCCAGGCGTTTGGGACACAGGGCCCAGGGCGTTGCCTAAAGCCCCAGATCCTGTCCCAACAGAAAACACCTCCGCTGTGGGGGCCAGATGGCGACGCACCTGGTTGGGCACACACAGTACCATGTGCGAGGACCTGGGTTCGAGCCCCCAGTCCCCACCTGCAGGAGGAAAGCTTCACGAGCGGTGAAGCAGAGTTGCCTCTCTCCCTCCCTCCCTCTCCGGGGCACCCTGGAAGCCACCCGTCTTGCCCCCTCCCGCCTGGCTGCGCCACCCTTACCTTGAACCTGATGTTGTTGCTGACCAGCTGGTTGCCCTTCATGAACTCCTTCTCATTGCCCCGGTTCTCTGTGACCACGGGGAAGGCGTGGTGGACCGTGGTGCGCAGGATGCTGACCAGGGACTGGATGCGGGTGTGCGGGTAGACGTAAGTCAGGTTGGGCTCCATGATGTCGCTGGCTCTCAGCCTGGAGAGGGAGGGAAGCCGCCCAGCTTCATGATGCTGCTGCCACCGCGCGCGGTGCAGTTCTCCTCTCCTGCACTGCCTGGAGCCCCGGGTCCCTCTCCTACACCGTCTCAGAGAGTCAGCAAACATACTCGCTACCCTGTCCTCCTGTGCCCTTAGCTCAGGTTGTTCCCAGCCCCGTCAGCTAGCTGATTCAATCCTCGGTCCAATGAGTGTCCTCTCCCTATGAACTCCACATAGGTGGCCAGTGGGTCAGTCATGCCCGTCTCAGAACCTCACGGCCCGTTCTGCACACAACCACGGAATTGCTAAAAGAGTTTTGCACCAGAGTAAAGGACTCTGGTGGGGGGAGGGTTCAGGTCCTGGAGTGTGATGGCAGAGGACCTAGAGGGGGCTGAACTGGTATGTGGAAAACTGGGAAATGTTACACATGGACCTAACTACTGTATCTTCTGTTGGCTGTAAACCATTATTCCCCCCGCCAAAGAAAAAAAGAAAAAGAAAAAAAAATGTAGCTACTCCTTTAGATGCAGGGGTCGTCACTGTAGCCCCTGGGCCCCCGCAGCAAAGCCAGCCACTCACACGCATGCATCACGTAGGCTGCTGCTGCACTGCAGGTGCCTCGGTGATGGTGCTGATAGACCACACGCACTGCAGAGACAGAGACGCCTGCTATTCGGCCCTTGACAGCAAAGTCCGCTGAGTCCCTACAAGAGCTTCCACGGGCCTGTGCAATACCTGACTGAAAGAAGCTCCACCAGCCTGTGGGCTCACGGCTGACGTGGGGGTGACACCCACAGACAGGGCTGGTGCTGGCATCCCGACACGTCATGAGGCTCATCTAAGGAGTCAGTGCTCACTGACAGGGCTCACAAATCAACCACAACAGAGACTCTCTCCAGAGATCTCAGTTCACATCTGACAGGAATGCCACAGGAACCCAACTGCCAAGTAGCCTTATCTCGACTTATTTTCTTTTTTAAATCTTCATTTATTTATTGGATAGAGACAGTGAGAAATTGAGAGGGAAGGGGGTGATAGAGAGGGAGAGAGACAGACACCTGCAGCTCTGCTTCACCATCACAAAGCATCCTCTCTGCATGGGGGGGGGAGCAGGGCTTGAACCCGGATCCTTGTGCACCGTAACATGTGTGCTCAACTAGGTGCGTCACCACCTGGCCCACTTGTCCCCTGCTCTGCCCAAGCCTCCAGCCACATCAGCGATTCAACACCTCCGATCTTCTCTGGGGCAAGTGCGAGTACATTTAATGTGTCGTCCACCACGCACCTTTACAACCCAGCCTGCATCACCATTTCCTATGGGACTATACTCCCCCGGCTCTAAAGTCTAACATTCTGACAGGAGGAGGAGGAGGGGCAACAGTGGCCTCACTTGTCCATTTCCACCTCCGTCTCCCACTCGAGAAGCGGCACGCCCCGCAGGCCCACGTGGATATCGTAGATGCCCTTGTTGAAGAAGTCCCCTGTCCACTTGGCGACCTGGAACACAAAGCAACCTGGCAACCTGGCACACAGAGTCTGCCCCTGCAGCACCAGTGAGGAGACCCCGCAGGGGAGCGCTCACCATCAGGGTGATCATGATAGGAAGCCCGTAAGTGATCTCGTTGGTAGATTCAATCAGGATGACGGTGAGGCTGATGGTCATGCGGACGACCCCGCCCAGGAAGGCGGCGGCACCAATCAGCGCAAAGGTCCCTGAATAGATGTGGCCCAGCCCAATGTAGCTGGTGGGGAGACAGACGGAGAGCAGGGATCAGCCTCACACCGGGGAAGGGACAGGCCCGGGCAGCAGGTCCCACACAGATGCGCACAGTTACCTTTTCAGGACGTTGGCAACTAGACGTCCGAAAGCAGCTCCACACAGCAGAGAAGGCACAAAAAGGCCACTTGGGACAGAAATGCCGTAAGTCCAACATGCCAGTAAGAAATAGAGGACGAAGAATAAGACCAAAGTGACGGGGCTGAACGTCCCTGCAGGACAAGAGCCAGCGTGAGTGCCACTAGCTAACGTCTGCCGAGGGCCCCGGCCACCCCAGCTCCTACCAGCCTTTCCCAAACCCCCAGAGGTTTGCCTTCAACCCTGGGGCAGGAACTCTGCTTTTGGCCTGGTTGGTATTGTCCAAGGCTTGCTCTTGCTCAGGATGGAGGGTGTGTCTGAGAACCAACGGGAGGGGCAGCATGAGGATAACCCTCTGCTCCCTGTGGAAAAGTGACCACCCAGGACAAGGTGGAACACAGGTACCCACCATCCTGGTGGAAAAGCTGGAGGATGGCAGACTCCTGAGGATTGAAGAAGAGTGTGGCCATGTCGTTGTAGGTCTCATTGGGACAAAAGAAGGTCTTGATACTTGAATTCACATCTTCTGACATAGCCTAGGAAACAGGAGTCAAAACGTCAATATAATAACATCCAATCAACCAGTGTGCTCAAGTCTTCACAGAGGATGTCTCCAGCCAGGTTGGAAAGGTCTGACTTGCATTTTTTATGGGACAGAGAGAGAGAGAGAGAGAGACAGAGAGTGTCAGACAGAGTAGCCAACTGTGATGTTACAGTCTTTGCATTCTGACAATGGGAGAATCAGATAAGGGCCTTTGTCCACCTGTGTTCATAACACGAATGTAACCACAACTAGGATTTGCCATGGATTTTAATGTTTCTTCTTCAGGTGCTAATTATCTGAATAATGTCATGGGGAGCCTGGGAGTTGTAGATCTAGGATAGAGAGCTCAGGGAATACCTGATCTGAAGCCCCAGTTGTGGCTCAAACAGAGAACACCTCCACTCTGGGGGCCGGGTGGTGGTGCACCTGATTGAACACACACGTTATAATGTGTAAGGGCCCAGGTTCAAGCCCCTGGTCCCCACCTGCAGGGGAAAGCTTCACAAGTGATGAAACAGGGCTGTAGGTGTCTCTCTATCTCCATCTCGATCTCCACCTTCCTCTCGACTTCTGGCTGTCTCTATCCAGTAAATAAGTAAAGATAATACAACAATAAAAGATGAAATAAAAAGAAGAAAAGCATCCACTGATACGCTGTAGAAAGCCCGTCAGGACATGTGGCCTGAAGTAGACACCATGTTCCCAGCTGCCTCTCCCCCAGAGGCTGACGTGGCTGAACAAAAGCTCAACTGGGGACAGACCCTTGTCCACATTCCACACGCACACCTCCCCAGCGCCTCACACGGGGCTGAGAGTCCAGGCCTGCCTGCCCCACAGGAGAGCAAGGCTGCTGGGAGCGTGACAGCCATTTTCCTGCTGAACGTGCCGGCACCATCAGTGCAGCTGTGCTTCCCCATCATACATAGGCAAACTTGCAAAAGTCTACTGCAAGGTTCATTCAACACAGGCCTTCTTCCTGGACTTGGTTCTGCCGCTGACACTGTGGAGATGGGCTTGGATGGTCCCACCCTGTGAACTGGCTGGACTACAGCTGGATGGAGGCCAACAGGGAAAGCAGGAAACAGGCCCCACTGGCAGAAGCTGCGGCAGAACCTGGCAGCAAGAAAAGCCCAGAGCTACGAGCAGGGGACATGTGGAGATGGCAGCTTAACAGGCCTGGGCCAGATCTTGCTCTGGGAAATCCCTCGTTTTTCTGTTGCCCCCCCAACTAATATATCTAGTTGTTCCCAGACTGTTTTTGGAACAGTGAAACAAGAGCCATCAAGAAAAAAAGGGGCCAAAGGCATTGGTCCAGTGGACACTCAGACACTAATCAGAAGGGATACAGGCAGCCAATGTTCAGAACTGCACTGCTCACAGCGGCCGGAGTAGACGCGGCCTGGGTGCCCATCAGCGGGGTGACGGGCTAAAGAAGTCACCCTACAAGCTGCAACTTGACTCAAGCCAGCAAAAGAGGACACTGTATACTCTGGACAGAGGTGATCGTGCTTAGTGAAGTGAGAGGTGAAAGTCCACTACTGGGTGGTGTCATCATATGAGGAATCTAGAGAACTGAGCCTCATGGACTAGCAGAACAACAATGAAACTGCCTCTAGGACTCAGTGAGAACCACGGTGCTATCGTGGGCAGGCTGGGGGTGGAGAGCTAAGCTGATGGCTGTGCTATGGACTATGCCCTACCACCTCATAACCTTGTGACCCACTGTGAGTCCGAAATAAAGAAAAAGTGACTTGGTGGGAAAGAAAAGAGAGAGAGAAAGAGGGTGGGGAGATAGCATAGTGGTTATGCAGACTCTCATGCCTGAGGTAGACAGACAGACAGAGAGAGAGAGAGAAAGGGGTCCAAGGGCTGCAGTAGACTCATGGCTGCTCAGAAGCAGTAAGATGGGGGTGGGGGTTGGCACACAGTAGGGGCACATGTCACATCAAGTGCAAGGACCTGGTTTCAAGCTCCTGCTCCCCACCTGCAAGGGCTCCGATTTGCAAGTAGTGAAGCAGGTCTGCAAGTGTCTCTCTTTCTCTCCCTGTTTCCCTATCCTCTCTCAGTTTTTCTCTGTCCTATCTAATAAAAATTAGAAAGAAAAAAAAGAAGGAAAAAATGGCCACTGGAAGCGGGGGATTTGTAGTGCCAGCACCAAGCTCCAGTGATAACCTAGGAGGAAAAAAAAAGTGAAGAAGACAGGTGCATAGAACACCTCTCTGGCCTGTCCAGCGGCTGGAGCCACACTTCTGACTGGCCTCATCTAGCTCTCAGACCACCCGTTTGGACCAAACCCGGGGCAGAGTGAGGTCTAATGGTACCTCACGGACTTGCTCTTTCGGGGAAAGGCTGTGAAAACACTGACCCCTAAGAAAGGCAAAGGCAGTGCAGAAATGGCATCTGCCTAAACCCAGTAAAAGTAGAGCGTGGGGAGTTGGGTGGTAGTGCAGTGGGTTAAGCGCAGGTGGTGAAAAGCACAAGGACAGGCATTAAGGATCCTGGTTTGAGCCCCCGGCTCCCCACCTGCAGAGGGGTTGCTTCACAGGCGATGAAGCAGGTCTGCAGGTGTCTGTCTTTCTCTCCCCCTCTCTCCATTTCTCTGTGTCTTATCCAACAACAATGACATCAATAACAACAGTAATAATTACAACAATAAAACAAGGGCAACAAAAGAGAATAAATATTTAAAAACAAGACAAAACAGAACAAAAAAGCAGAGTGTGCCAGGAAGAGACAGGATGCCATCCTGCCTGAGCTGGAAGTTCTCTCTCACTTTCAGAAGGCGAGACTGGGCCATGCTTCGGGCATGGAGAGGGAGCAGTAAAACAGGGCCCTGGGGCCTGAGAAAGTGAGTGAGCCTTACGGTGGCTCAAAGGGCCCGTGGACATGAAAGAAAAGGAGTGTGGTCCACAAAGTCCTGCAGCTCTTAGCAAAATGATGAAGGCCGGAAGAGTGAGCTGAGCCCGTGGGCACGTGGGCACATTCCCAGGCTCTCCTCTCTGGGTGTTGAGCGAAGGTGGCAGTGCACTGCGGTTACCTGCAGCCGAAACGAATCATTGCCGGTCTGACCTGAGGAGGACATCTGTCGGCATTCTCCCAATACCATCGAGGCCACGAACACCACCACAGTGGTTACCAGAGACACCAGGAGGCTCTCCAGGACTCTAGGAAGTAAAGCACAGTGTGGTCAGGTGGTAAAAAGTCGGCCCATCTTGGGGAGTCAAAAGAAGGACCCTGCCTACCCCCTGACCCCCAAGTCCCCCGTGTCTAGAGCAGCCCCGTGACGGTGAGCACAGTGTCACATCTACCAGGACTTCTGAAAAAGAAGGGGCCCAGAGCGGAGGCCACATCCACACCGTCTCTCCTTCAGGAGCAAAGGGGACGTTTGTGTTAGGCCCTGGGGGGAGCCTTCGGCCCTCTGGCCTTGTCACTGTCCCAGTCAGCAGAAGGTGGGAGTCAGCCAGTAGCTGACTCCAGTTCAGCTCAGTCAGCCTTCGGGTCTGACACATGGGGGCTCCCAGGGCCCCTATGCCGCCAGTGTGAGACCCACCATGCTTCTGGGGAGCTTTGGGACGTTGGGAGGGGGATCCTGGCACACAGGGCTGGGAGCCGCAGCAGGTGGGTGATGCCGCTTCCTACCTGACGAGCTTGGGTTTCGGGAGCACGTTTCTCACACGGTACTTGGCGAGCCTCTTGTTCAGACAGTTGAACATGGCTCCCAGGAGGCCCCCGAGGACCCCCATCACGATGAAGAAGCCCAAGTCCACAGCTGTCCAGAGATGACATTTTTTATCAGAGTCAGAGCACTGAGAGAAGGGACAAGGGAGGGAGAGAGAAAAACCACAGTGCCCATGAGTGCAGGAAGGGAGAGCAGAGGAGACAGAAGCAGGAGGCCCAGCTGCCTGCTCCCTACGAGAGCAAGTGGGCTGGGTTCCAACCACACTGAGCACAGGGCATCCCAGGCCAGGCGGCAGTCACGCCCCACAAGCGCCGTGCCTACCCTCTGACTGATTCTCTCCAGTATCTGCTAAGAGCACTTTTCAGGAGCCAAGTAAGACATTCTGGGGTGACAGGACAAGGCATACCTTGAACTCGCCAAAATTCAGCAGTCCGGGGAGCTGGAAGGAGCCCCAACTGCCAAACTGAATCCCGGAACGAAAGAAGTTGAGGGTGAAGGTGGCAGACATGGAACAGAAGAGCTGGGAGACAGGTGGCAGAAACACAAGAGCTGTCAACAGTGACAGTGTCTCCCCACCCCGTCCTGTCACATGGACCTGCCGTGCCAGACAGAAGCCAGCAAAGTCCCGTTTGCATCTAGGGACCCAAGAGCCACTGTAGTCTGCGCATCTCTACTGCGGCAAGACACAAGTCAGGCTTCACCCCAACGGCCTGCCGTGGGGGCCTCTGTACTCAGAGCAGGGTGGGGTACTCTCTGCTGCCAGGTACTTGGGCATCTGAACACCACTCATAGGCCATACAAGATCACCAGCTAAAAATGGAACACTCGGGGGCAGCGGGGGCATTTGGCTAAGCATACTTTACAGTGCGCAGGGACCTGGGTTCAAGCCCCTGGTCCCCACCTGCAGGGGGAAAGCTTCACAAGTGGTGAAGCAGGACTGCAGGTGTCTCTCTGTCTCTTTTCCTACCTCTCTCTCCCATCTCAATTTCTTTCTGTCTCTATATAGTAATAATAATAGGCAAACTGGTTCTCCTAATCTGATTTTCTTTTTTAAATTTGTTTATAATCATCATCATCATTATTATTACCAGAGCACTGCTCAGCTCTGGCTTATGGTGGTACAGGGGATTGAACCTGAGACTTTGGAGCCTCAGGCATGAGCGTCTCCTTGCATAACCATTATGCTATCTACCCCTGCCCCCGTCTGATTTTCTTTACTCAGAGTCCTGACTGTGATTCTTGGCTCGTGTCCTATATCACTGTTTTCAGGACTAAAATGAGAATCATAATTCTCAGAGTAATCTGTGTTTGAAGAATCTGTTGTGCTTTGGGTCTGCGGCCCGACACTGACTGCCCCAGAGTTGCCTTGCTCAGGGCGGGGGGGAGAAAGACTGGAGGGAAAGCGCCGAGTACAGCTGAGTGTGCCGAGGACAGCTGAGTGTGCAGAGGACAGCTGAGTGTGCCGAGGACAGCTGAGTGTGCAGAGGACAGCTGAGTGTGCAGAGGACAGCTGAGTGTGCAGAGGACAGCTGAGTGTGCAGAGGACAGCTGAGTGTGCCGAGGGAGCGAGGTGTCCTGGCTGGCCTGAGTTTGGGGCGTGGACGAGTCTTCCTGGAGGGCCTCACTCACCACTTTCCACGTGAGCCCTTGGTTCCAGAAGGATGAGCCCTCCTCCAGACTGAACAAGGTGCCCCCAATCGGAGCCCCAAAAGCCGCAGCGACTCCAGCAGCTGCCCCTGCCGACACAAAGTCCCGCTTGTCTCTGAGGAGGAGACAGAGGGTGCAGGGTTATCCTGGAGAGTCCTGGGACTGTGAGGCATTTCATCCCCTAACCTACTGCCACTTTCTCTAGCGGCCGCAGCACAGTCAGGACCTCAGAAAGGCAGCTCCCTGCTGAGGCAAACTGGACGGCAGCGGACAGTCTACTCTGCACCAAGCGCTCCCCTGCTGGGGTTGCTGCACATGGAGCGGAGCTCCCTGACACTGGTCACAGGGTCACCCTCTCGGCACCAGCTCAGAGGCAGAGGGAGAAACATCAAATCACTGCTGAGCTGGGCTCTCACCTCGCGCCTTCCCAGAAAGCACAGCGTCGGTGCAAAGGTCAGACTGCTTCACCACAGAAGGTGAGAGTGACTTGCCGGAAAACCAAGATGACAAGGGCGAGGGTTCCAGACCAGGGCCTGGACTCCAGGGGCCTTGCAAGGGGTCCCGCGGGGGGGAAATGTCCGGCAAAAAGAGCCCCTTCCAAGCCAGGGAAGCACCATCCCGTCAGTCATTTTGGAATACTCGGCACTTTCCTGGTAATGTGTCTGGGGACTTTTTTGGGGGAGTGTTGGTCTGCTTCTAAGAACCCTTCTGTTGCATGCTTGCAGCTGTGGTCTATTTACATAATCATTGTTTTGCCCCGCACTGGTTTAATCCCCACTGGTTCCTGTGCTTTTTCCTTCTCCCCACCCCCTATCCTACGTACTTCCTCTTCCTGACACTTCCGCCTCAGGAGATATATAGGACAAGATTGTGATTAGAGATAGATAGATCACACTGTATTCCCGCTCAATAAAGATTGAACTGCGTCCCACTCAGCCATGAGTCCATGGTCATCTCTCTCACGCCCGCGAAGCTAGCCCAGCAGGGGAGATCGAGATCCAGTTTTTAATCTTAGACCACCTTCGTTCCTCATGACTGCTCGTGTCACCATAAAGCAGACACAGCCAGCTGAGTCTGGCTCGTGTCACCATAAAGCAGACACGGCCAGCTGAGCCCAGCTTGTGTCACCATAAAGCAGACACGGCCAGCTGAGCCCAGCTCATGTCACCATAAAGCAGACATGGCCAGCTGAGCCCAGCTTGTGTCACCATAAAGCAGACATGGCCAGCTGAGCCCAGCTCATGTCACCATAAAGCAGACATGGCCAGCTGAGCCCAGCTTGTGTCACCATAAAGCAGACATGGCCAGCTGAGCCCAGCTCATGTCACCATAAAGCAGACACGGCCAGCTGAGCCCAGCTCATGTCACCATAAAGCAGACACGGCCAGCTGAGGCCGGCTCATGTCACCACATGTCACCATAAAGCAGACACAGCCAGCTGAGCCCTGCTCGTGTCACCCTAAAGCAGATACGGCCAGCTGAGCCCTTGTGCTCATCTTCAGAACAATTGTTCTGGAAAATGGCGAATTCTCCTTTCTTTTCTTTTTTTATTTTAAAATTTCTTTATTGGGGAATTAATGTTTTACATTCAACAGTAAATACAATAGTTTGTACATGCATAACATTCCCCAGTTTCCCATATAACAATACAACCCCCACTAGGTCCTTTGTCATCCTTCTTGGGTGAAGTCTCCTTTCTGACAGCTGGGTGTGTGTGCAGACTGCCCAGGAGGAGGTGCCATGAGCCAGGCCAGAGGCAGTGTCAGGTCTGGGTCTGAATCCCTCACCTCGACCCCCCCCCCCCACAATGCGATCTTCACCCTCCACCCCCCCCTCACCCCTACCTGTCACTTCGGAAGTAAGGGAAGTTGAATAGGGTCTTCCGTAAGGAGATGCTCTGAAACTAGAATGAGAGAAGATAGTCAGAGGGTCATGAGCACAAGGCCTTTGGAGTCCATGGCACTGAGGGGTGGGTGGGGCCCTGAGCCTGGGAAGGCGGATTATAGCAACAGGCTTCCAGAACAGCAACCTGATTAAAAAAAAAAAAATGTCTTTTCCGGGGAGTTGGGGAAACAGCACAGTGGTTATGCACCGGTCTCTCATGTCCGAGGCCCCAGAGATAGCAGGTTCAGTCCTCAGTACCGGAACAAGTCAGAGCTGAGCTGTGCTTTAGTTAAAAACAGACAAAAAAGTGCTTCTCGTCCTGCCCCCCTCGGCCCAGCTTCCAGTATCTTCAGAAACAGACTCTCAACAAGGGGGGGCAGCTAAGCAAAGGCCGGGAGGGACTGGACGCTGCTGTGGGAGACAGAGGCAGCTCTGCTCAGCTCAGGGTTGTCAGGAGTAAAGGGGCCGAAGGACGTTCAACTCCGTCACCAAGTTCTCACACTGTTAACCGAGTCCCGCACGGCCCCTCCTGCCCTTCAGCTCATTTCTGGGAGTCTGGGTCCTGCTGCCAAGGAGCTGAGACAGTAATCAAGAGAGGCCACCAGACAGACTCTGGACAAAAGACACTTCTCTTTTTTAAATTAATTAATCTTTTGCCTCCAGGTTATCATCGGAGCTCGGTGCCAGCACTACAAATTCACCACTCTTGGCAGCCATTTTTTTTCATTTTATTGAATAGGACAGAGAGAAATTGAGAGAGGAGGGGAGACAGAGGGAGAGGGAAAAAGAGAGACCTGCAGACCTGCTTTACTGCTTATGAAGTGTCCCCTGCTGCAGGTGAGGAGCTGGAGGCTGAAACCCAGATCCTTTGCTCAGGGCCTTGTACTTAGTACTATGTGAGCTTAACTAGCTGCTTAACTAGCTTAACTAGCTGCACCACTGCTGGACTCCCTCTTTTCAGAAAAGGACTGATTTACGTTCTGAGAGAGAGAGTGGGGGTGGGGTGGAGGTGGAGCACAGCTCTGGCAGGTGTGGGGACTGGCTGCAGCGTGTCGGGCACATGAATCCCAGACTCCATCCGTCAAGTCACCTCCCCCACTGCTGGCCCTCTCTGTCCTACAGAGTTGTGATTGGCATCTCACAGATGGGGTTAACTCATTCCCCTCAGGACGAGAGAGAGAGAGAGAAAGAGAGAGAGAAGAGAGGGAGAGAGAGGTGTCTACAAAGATGGTGCATAAAGAAACGACACTTCTCAAACCTGGGGCCAAGAACCTGGACTGTCCACAAAGAATAAGGACTTCAGCATCCTGAACTGGTGTCTCTGCCTCTCCAAGCCTCAGTTTCCTCATCTGACTATGAGGACAGTGACGACTAAGCCCTCAAAGTGTTTTAGTGGAAGAAGTTAAGTACAGGGATGGAGCCTGGCCCAGGCATTATGCAGCAGCAGCCTGTGATCCTGACCCACTGAGACCAGAATCAGACCTGTGCCCAGAAGCATCTCGGTCGACTCTCCAGCCCCTGGGGTCTGGCAGCACCAATGCACAACTACAGATGCTTGGCTGTAGGGCACTGGGTGATGGTGCCTGAAGAGACTTTTCCTATGAGGCTTTTCTGCTCTTAGAACTCAGCTGGACCTTGGCGAAACTTCAAGTTATCCATTATGTACTGTCCAGAAGAGACTATACGTTTTTTAAAATATATTTTTATTTAATCTTTTAATGAGAGAGACATACAAAGAGAAAGAACAGAGCCCTGCTCAGCTCAGGCTTATAGTGGTGCTGGGGACTGAACCCGGGACCCAGGTCTGAGGGCCTTTTGCAGAACCATTATGCTATCTCCCCACCTCGAGACCCTAAACCTTCCACATCAACCCAAATGAACAAGCTCTAAAGTCAAGTTCAGGTGCTCCTAACGGACTGTTCCCCAAATTCAACCAGACATCGCCCCACCCAAGAGGTCACCGCGAGAAAAAAACAGGCCCACTGGCCTTACCTGAGGAAGGCCAGCTCCCAGCACGGCTCCACTGTGGATCATGGGACCTTCCTTCCCCACAAAGAGCCCTGGGAACAGGTGAGGAGGGAGAGCAGCAGTCAGCACAGGTCTCTGGGTCTCTCTCTTTCTCTCTCTCTCTCTCGATATTATCAAACAAGAACAACGCTGTGACTTTACAAGAGAAGCAGCGAGCCAAATATCCATCAAACAAGCGTCACTTATCCATCAAACAACCGTCACTTTAAGTTTTGCTTTAAGGGGTCAGGTGGTGGCGCACCTGGTTGAGTGCTCACATTATAGAGCACAAGGACCCAGGTTTGAGCCCCTGGTCCCCACTTGCAGGGGGAAAGCTTCAGGAGTGGTGAAGCAGGGCTGCAGGTGTCTCTGCCTCTCTCCCTCTGCCTTCTCAAATTCTGTCTCCATCCACTAATAAGTAAATAAGTAATAAAAAATGGTTTTTACATTCTCACCTGGAGATGCCCTAGAGGCTGCTGTCAGTCTAACATCTATACACCTCCATGTTGCCTGCTGGCCCGTAGCACTGTTCATCTCACCTTTTACACCAAAAGTCTTCTTTCTGCTAACAGCCTGAACTCCACGAACCACCCAGATGCTCATCCCACTTCACAGCTAAATGGTGCTTGTCACCGGGTCCCAGGGGTGACTTACTAGCAGTCATTTAAAAAAACAGCCATGGACACTTCCAATGGAGGGACCGGGGACACAGAACTCTGGTGGGAGGGCTGGTATGGCATGATACCCGTTATAACTTTGTAAATCAGTATTAAGCCACGAGTAAAATTAAACCAGAAAACCCATGGCCAAAGAAAGTAGTGATCTGCTGAGGGTGTGCCGTTCGCACCCAAAGCCATGGGATTCACCCGCACGCTGCTTCCTGCGGCCGTCACCTCCTGGACCCCTGGAGGGAGAGCCCGAGCAGTCCTCACCGCCAGCCGTGCTGAACAGCACTCCAAAGACTTTGCAGAGCAGGGTCCGCAGGCGGACGACGCCAGGTACCTTCACGCCGTTGAGGTAGCACTTGATCTCAGGTATCCCCGAACCTGCTGCCACCGGCTGACGGGAGAGGGGCAAGGCGTCAGCTCACAGTGCGGCCCTGCCCTGCTGCACAGACAGAGGCCTTCCAGAGGAGAGCGGCCTTTCTGCACTAGTGCAGCAGCCTCAGCCCGCAGGATTCTGACTGAGCGGGGCAGAGGGGGGAGCTGAGGCAGCTGGTCTAATCCGTGACTTGGCGTCACCAGGGTCTGTTCCGCATGGGTGCAGGTGCACCCCCTTCTGAGATCTGCACCCCGATCATCGCAGCTGGGACAGTCCCTTGCTCACTGTCTACAAGAGAAAGGTCTACCTTTCATGGAGCTCCACTTCTGCTCGCGTGTGGTGCTTAGATGGAAGCCAGGTTCTCACACGCACAAAGTAAGTAGGTGTCTGCCACTAAGTCCTCCCCTGAGACCTGGCAGTGGGCATTTTATAAAGTGCCACCAGGCGGGGCTGAGGCACCTTCTCATCTGGGGCTTTCTCTTTACTCCCACCAAGGGCTTAATCTCTATTTTCAGAGAAATCTCCAACGAGTGAGTGGTTATATGTCCTGCAGGAATCTGCAATCTAAGTCTGACTCAGTTTACAGGAATCTACATTAGAGCCTGACTCAGTTTACAGGAATCTATACTCTAAGCCTGACTCAGTTTACAGGAATCTATGCTCTAAGCCTGACTCAGTTTACAGGAATCTACATTAGAGCCTGACTCAGTTTACAGGAATCTATGCTCTAAGCCTGACTCAGTTTACAGGAATCTATGCACTAAGCCTGACTCAGTTTACAGGAATCTATGCTCTAAGCCTGACTCAGTTTACAGGAATCTATGCTCTAAGCCTGACTCAGTTTACAGGAATCTATGCTCTAAGCCTGACTCAGTTTACAGGAATCTATGCTCTAAGCCTGACTCAGTTTATAGGAATCTATGCTCTAAGCCTGACTCAGTTTACAGGAATCTATGCTCTAAGCCTGACTCAGTTTACAGGAATCTATGCTCTAAGCCTGACTCAGTTTACAGGAATCTATGCTCTAAGCCTGACTCAGTTTACAGGAATCTATACTCTAAGCCTGACTCAGTTTACAGGAATCTATGCTCTAAGCCTGACTCAGTTTACAGGAATCTATACTCTAAGTCTGACTCAGTTTATGGATGTCCCAGACGTGGAGATGGAAAAACCAATCATCCACTTAAGAGAAAAAGGCAGCACGCACGCCACTCACCTCAACTAGGACAAGAAGGCTCGCCAAGAAGACGAGGGTCAAGTTGAAGCCCAGGAGTTCCAAGAGAGACAGGGCAAGGCATCCCTTCTGGCTGCATTCTTCCACAGCTGAAGAAACCGGGTTAAGGGCAATTGCCTGGCAGGCGGGGACATCGCTGCCATCGTAAAATGGCGCAGCCTCTCCCCTCCCGTCACACCTGTTGCTTGTGGCTCCCGGAAGGTTTGTGTTGTTGGTGAAGGGCTGGGGCCTTGTGGGCACAGAACTCCGCCACTCTTGGCTCGGCTGGCTTTTTTGTTTGCTTCAGGTAGAGACCAGGACACAAGAGCACTAGAACTTCCCCTGGTTCTACAGTGTCTCCCATTGTGCTGGGGCTTGAATTTATGACCATGCGTGCCAAGACCGGTGCCGTCCCTAGTGGCTTATCTCTCTGGTCCTGTAGATAGGTTTTTTAAATGGTCTCAATGACTTGTACACTGGAAATCATTAAAACAATTAGGAACTAATTCAAATATTACAAAATAAAAAAAAAGAACCCCAACAACCGTACTACCAGCCCAGACCTAGTTTTAAAAACATCAGCATCATGTCATGTATGCTCCTAACTAGTTTAAAATAAATAAATACAAACATTAATGTCTCGACAGCAGGGACATTTTTCTTATTCAAATGTGCTGATTCCTAGTTTTTGGATTCTGATCACTTTTTTTTTGTACTTTATTATTATTTGCCTCCAGACTTATCACTGGGCTTAGTGCCTACACTACCAATCCACTGCTCTTAGAGGGTATTTCTTCCACTTTATTGGGCAGGACAGAGAGAAACTGAGAAGGAGGGGGAGATGGAGAGGGAGAGACGCCTGCAGACCTGCTTTACCACTTGTCAAACGTCCCCCCTGCAGGTGAGGAGCCAGGGGCTCGAACTGGGATCCCTGTGCAGGTCCTTACACTTCGTACTATGTGTGCTTAACCTGCTACGTCACCACCTGGCCCCCCAATGACCTCTTAAATGCACACAGGAAATAATTGAGGCCAAGAACTTCTTTTATTTTATGCTTTGCTGAAGGTGTTTGCTTTTTGAATTAAACAAACAACCTTTCTACTTCATTTTGTACTTTCTGAAGTTTTAAGGAATAATTTTCCTGTTTTTTTTTCTGCTATTGTATAGCCTTGAAAATTTTGAGGTTTGTTTGTTTTTCTTATTTTTCTCAAAGCTCTGCTCAGCTCTGGTTTATGGTATGTGTGTGTGTGTGGGGGGGGTGTGTCTGAACCTGTTAGAACCTCAGGTGTGAGCGTCTCCTTGTATTACCATTATGCTACCTACCCCGCCTGGAAGTTCAGTTTGGCCTGACCACATTTTCATTTCACTTGGAACTAACTTCTAGTACAGAGCAGTGCCACACATTAGCACATATGTTCACGTGTGCACAGCACTGCAAAGGCAACCAGTGTCCCGTTGCCTTTCAGTCAACACTCCACTCCTTCCTCCTTCATTCCTTCCATCTTCCTTCTACAGACCACTTCCTGCCTCCCTATTGCTCTTCATTTATTTGACTGCAGGTGCTCACATGACCCCACTTCAAGTACTGCCTTATTTTTAAATTTTATTTATTCCCTTTTGTTGCCCTTGTTGTTTTATTGCTGTTGTTGCTGATGTCGTTGTTGTTGGATAGGACAGAGAGAAATGGAGAGAGGAGGGGAAGACAGAGGGGAAGAGACAGACAGACACCTGCAGACCTGCTTCACTGCCTGTGAAGCGACTCCCCTGCAGGTGGGGATGCGGGGGCTCAAACTGGGATCCTTTCGCCGGTCCTTGTGCTTTGCGCCACATGTGCTTAACCTGCTGCGCTACCACCCGACTCCCTCAAGCACTAAGCCTTAAACCACGTCAGTGCTGATGCCTAGCAGGACAACTCCTCTTGCCTGCTGTCCAGAACTGTCGTGACTTCTTTGGCCCTCTCCTCCTCCCCGCAAGCCTGGGCAGAGCGTTTTCATGGTGCACACACACCCCGCAGGCATTCTGAATTGAATGTCACAACAGTGAGCCTAGAGGCTGATCACGGAACCGGGCATCTTTGTAGCAAGGTCAAATGTGAATGCTTGTGTAGACTTCCAAGTTGAATGGCTAATAAGTGGCCCTCTGAACATCATGTCCAATGTGTGACTTGTTTCTAGACAAGAAAGCAAAGTCAGCACCAGTGGTTCCAGAATGGCACAACCATGAAAAGGATATAGGTCTGGACCACTCCAAACTTGAGCTGGGTGAAGAGGCGCACAAAGAAGTCCACAAAGAGACCCACCTGTGAGAGGAAGCACAGCATCAGACTTTTTGTGTGTGATATAGGCTCCTCGCCCTGCACAGGCCCTGCGGCCCAGGAGTGGGCTTCCTGTGATACAGGCTCCTCACCCTGCACAGGCCCTGCGGCCCAGGAGTGGGCTTCCTGTGATACAGGCTCCTCACCCTGCACAGGCCCTGCAGCCCAGGAGTGGGCTTCCTGTGACACAGGCTCCTCACCCTGCACAGGGCCTGCGGCCCAGGAGTAGGCTTCCTGTGACACAGGCTCCTCACCCTGCACAGGCCCTGCAGCCCAGGAGTGGGCTTCCTGTGATACAGGCTCCTCACCCTGCACAGGCCCTGCAGTCCAGGAGTGGGCTTCCTGTGATACAGGCTCCTCACTCTGCACAGGCCCTGCAGGCGTCCCGTCGGCTGGTGCTCTGTGCTGATGGGCTAGCTGCTCACGGTTCTCCTCCCAGACTCAGCCTTTTCCCTACGGAGTGACTCCAGCACCCTCTACACCACCTACGTGGCGGGACTGTACCACACGAGAGGATGTGGGTCCTGACCAGGGCTGGCGGTGCTTGAAAGAGGACCAGCAGGGCCTATGGCTCACCTCCACTAAGTAAGAGGAGAGAAGTGTATAAAGCCACACTAGGGTTATTAACTGGGAAAAGAGAAAGAGGTCATCTCTGCTCTGATGCCAACCTGTCTGCCAACCTGCCCTTCTCACGGCCACCCCCACTCTCTGCCCACCATGGCCCCGTGGCCTGTCTGCTCACCAGCCCAGTGCATACTCCAGTGGCAAACACCATGATCCACTTCACCGCCTCATACTTGTGGCCTCCCTGTTCGAACAGGATAAGAATGATTTAGTTTGTTGTAAGGCTATGTCAGCAAGAGAAAGGGCTATATCCCATGTGGGCAGCAAACATGGAGTCTGGAGACATCATAATGATTCTGCAAAAGACTTTCATGCCTGGGCTTCTGAGGTTCCAGGTTCAGTCTCCAGCACCACCATAAGCCAGAGATGAGCAGTGCTCTAATCTGGTCTGTGTCTGTCTGTCTCTCTCCAGCTTTATCTCTGTGTCTCATTAAAGTAAATTATATATATATATATATATATATATATATATATATATATATATATATGAGTCTGGTAAAGTGGGTGCTTTACAATGTAAGAAAGGGGGCCAGGTGGTGGTGCACCTGATTAAGTGCTCACAGTAAAGTACACAAGGACACAGGTTCAAGCCCCTGGCCCCCACCTGCAGTGGGAAAGCTTCATGAGTGGTGAAGCAGGTCTGCAGGTGTCTTTCTCCCTTCCTATCTCCCCTTCTTCTCTCAGTTTCTGTCTCTATCCAATAAGAAGTGAATTTAAAAACAGAAAGAAAAACTTAAAAAACAAAAATTACATGGGAAAGAAGCCTACTCTGAGGGGTGGGGCAGGTGCTCCGACACTGGATACTTGGGTGGCAGGAGGAAGGGCTGAGGGGTAGATGCCAGTGTCTCACAAAAGGGGTGAAGAGGCCAAGGGGCAACATGCCAGAGCATCAGAACAGGAGAAAAGAAACTATGTGAAGGCCTAGTCAGTCCCAGAAGATGGAGAAGGGCCTTACCTTCTTGTCCATGGTCTCCAGAACCTCCAGGTAAGGGTCATTGACACAGCGGTCGTAATCCAAACTCTGCAAGAGGGCGTGAGAGTTAAGAAGGCACAAACCAACAGAGTGCATGGCAAGGACCTCTCCACAGCAAGGCTCCAATATTCTTAAATGTCCCAATCAGAGAAATTTAAAGATAGTAGAGTGGGGGTAGATAGCATAATGGTTATGCAAAAAGAATCTCATGCTTGGGGCTCCAAAGTCCCAGGTTCAATTCCCTGTACCACCATCAGCTAAAGCTGCGCAGTGCTCTGGTGGGGGGAGGCGGGCGGGAGTAATGTTGACCAGCAGTCGCCTAGGACCAAAAGACAATGGAAATGGTTTTCTGTGGGGAAAGTGTTTTTAAATGGCATTTAGAAATAACTGCAACATTGGGGCAATGTTCTTTTTAATTTTTATTACTAATAGGTTGACAGTTTGACATTAATTATGCGCTAGTGGACTGACTGTGATATTATTAAAGTCAGATATTGCTACTCTGGCATGACTAAACTCCTTTTATTTCTGCTATATACATTGCTCTTTGAGTTGGGGGCAGGCAGCTAATAATTTTTTTTAATGGAATTTTCACAGGTGTCCTGCAGGGCTGCTACTTGTGGTTATTAGCAAAATGGCACCTAGGTGGGTAGGACTGAAAAACAGCTCACAGTACAATATGGAGTGTCTTACTCAGATTCCTGCAAAACTCTCAACTGTGTACAAGAAAACAAATATTTAAGAGATAGGAGAAAATATGCCAGTGGAGTTTGCATTTTTGACCCACTAAGACCCACCTCATCAGAATGACACAATAAACTGTACCAGGGTGGTCTGATCAGCTCATTTGGAAGTTCTGAGATTATCTTGTCAAGTAAATTGCAAGGACAAAAAAAGTAAATGAAGGAAAGAAAAGGAAGTACAGATTAAATGAGATTGAAAAGATGTATCAACCAACTCCAGCATGAGAACCTCCTGTAGGGCTTAACCCAAGTGAGCTACTAAAAAAGGTCCACCTGGCAGCTGGAGAGACAGTACCGCTGGTGGGTCACAAAGCTTGTGTGCTCAGGCTCCTCCAGTGAGGGGTACTCAAGTTGCGGTTTGGTTCCTTGCTCTCTCCCCTAGTCGCAATCTCAGTCTCTCTCTCTCCCCCTCTCTACCTCTTGAAACTATCTCATATGAGATACATAAGAAATATCTGAAAAATATGTACATGACAATTAAAAAATGAGAACACTATATCTGATGTAGTGGAATTGTTCATTTATCTGGTATGAAAATAACTGCGGGGGGTATATGTGTGCAGTTTACAGCTCCAGGCCTTTCTGCATTCAGATGGAGACAGACAGACACACCACAACTGTCCTTCCTCTAGGGCCAGAGCACCTCCCATGTGATGCTGGGGTTCAACCCTGGGATGTGCATAGGGGAAAGTCCATTCCCTATGCCATGACCTATCTCCTTGCCCCTGTGTCATACTTCTTTAAAAATAAAGTTCTTATCTGGAGAGATGCATTTGCATCACTAGTGGGTGACATCACATCACATGAAGAACTTCCTCCATAATAACACAGGGAGCGTGAAGGGGACAGGAGCAGAGGGAAACAAGGTTGCAGCCCGGGAGGCCCCACAGGGGCAGAATTCTGGACTGACAAACAAGATGTCGCCAAGCTTATACTTGACATCACAGGTGCCAGAGTGATATTCTAGCTCTCTTTTATGAAATAAAATAAAACTTAAAACAAAACAAAACCATCATAGGCCAGGGAGAAAGAATACCGGCTACGCAAAGAGCTTTCATGCTTGAGGTTCCCATGCCTCAGGTTCAATGTCTAGTAGCACCATAAATCAGAGCTCAGCAGAAAGAGTGATTGATAATTAGTGATACTTTGCTATAAAAAATTGAATGTATTTCAAACTAACAAAATAACAAGTTAGGGTACCCAGATGGTGGTGCACCCTGACCCCCGCCTACAGGAAAGAAGTTTCACAAGTAAGTGGTGAATCAAACCTCCCCATCCCCTCTCAATTTCTCTCTCTCTTATCAAATAATATAGAAAAGGGAGAAAAAATGGTCACCAGAAGTGATGGATTCATAGCGCCAGCCCTGGTGGCAATAAAATAAATAAATAAATAAATACATACATACATACATACCAAGGCTAGACATCTGTGTGATAAGCAGGGGGGGACTTCAACATAGTATTCTTTTTAAAAAAATTTTTATATTTATTTATTTTCCCTTTTGTTGCCATTTTTATTGTAGTTATTGATGTCTTCGTTGTTGGACAGAACAGAGAAATGGAGAGAGGAGGGGAAGACAGAAAGGGAAGAAGAAAGGAAGAAGAAAGAAAGACAGACACCTGCAGACCTGCTTTACCATCTGTGAAACGACTCCCCTGCAGGTGGGAAGCCGGGTACTCAAACTGGATCCTTACACCGGTCCTTGCGCTTTGCACCACGTGCGCTTAACCCGCTGTACTACCGCCAGCTGTTGAGTCCCTCAACACAGTATTCTGTCCATTTTTGTATTTGCTTAAAAATATTGATAAGAGGGTCTGAAGTCCCAGGTTCAATCCCACACCACCATAAGCCAGAGCTGAGCAGTGCTCTGGTGTTTCTTTCTGCAATCTCTCTCAAAAAACAAACAAACAAAAAAAAAAAACAACTCCATGCTATGCTAAAAACTTTAACAGACTAAATTTTACAGCAATAGAAATATTAAAAAGAAATCTTGTAACGTATATCATTGTCCTAAAAGACTAAAATTTTTAAGCCTATGTGACATTTTAAAAGGGGGGGGGTAAACACTTATATGATAAATTTGATTTCTAAGAAGCATTAATCCCAAGAAAGCAATTAACAAGAAAGGATGGTCCTTACTCCACAGTTGAGCATGTAGAAAAATCAGATCAAACAAATTATGCCACATAGGCCGGCAGATAGCCAACCCTGGTAAACACCTTAGCATGCTCAAGAACCTGGGTCTGAAGCCTGGCATCATGTGGGAGTACTATGGCACAAAGGTTTGTGGAGCAGTGCTGTGGTATCTCTCCACTCTATGTCCTTCCCTCTCAAATAATTAAAGAGGTGAATTGGGAGCTGTGGAATCACACATTCAGGAGGCCTTGGTGCAGTTAAAAAAAAAAAAAACCTGAAAAGTAAATTCTCCTGAAAGACACACATCAGTGGCTTTGACTGAGTTTCTTTAACTTTTAAGAGCAAACTGCTCAATAGCAATACATACAGTACCCAGGTTGAGATATGCAGATCTCATCTGGAGTTGAGGTGAGAAAAAGGCTTAGTGTACACCCCCTTTCCCAGCTGTATCTTCTCAAAAGTTATCTCTTACCAGCCTTCTCTCTGGAGTTGGTCAGAATTGCAATGCATTGGGCCTGGAGTGAATCACCAATTTTGTTACCCAAACCAGTATATATTAAAAACAAAACAAACAACCAAACAACACCACCCCAAAAAAAAAAAAAAAAAACCTCACCTCATAGTCTTTCCTTGGAAGGATCTCATCCTCCTCTTCCTGTGTTTCTCCAAGGATAGTCTAGAAAAACAGATCCACAGAAGGAACACTCTCTTAATGGCTAAAAATGAAAAGAGGCAGAAGCACTTCCTGAAATAAGTTTCTAATCAGCTGAAGCCTTTAGTACCAAGTGGCAACAAGGTGGAAGGAAGGGGGAAAAGAAAGGGGAAAAAACTTGGGGGGTAAAGGGAGATGTGGGTGAGGCCCTACAGTCACGCAGCTCGGCTCTTCATTTATTTTTCATTTCAATACATCACTGATTAATAACTGCTATGGCAGCCCGGGAGGTGACACAGCAAGTAGGGCTTTGGGCTTTTTCTAAAGTTTTTAAAAATTATTTTTATTTATTTATTGGATAGAGAGCCAGAAATTGAGAGGGAAGGGGGAGACAGAGAGGAAGAGAGACACCTGCAATAAGGATTGAACACCAGCAAAGCTTTCCCCCTGCAGGTGGGGGGCGGGGGCTCGGACCCGGGTCCTTGTGCTCTGTAGCATGTGCGCTCAACCAGGTGCGCCATCACCCAGCCCCTGGAGCTCTTCATTTCCATTGCTACATCCTCCAAATAACTAATCTAGCGTTCAGGACACCGCAAGCACGCCCACTCCCCAGTCTAAGAGAGGGGTTGGGGGGAAATCAGGCTCCATCCTCTAAAGTGCCAAATCTGTCATCAGCGGAGACCTGTCAGTTCTGAGACGCAGCCGGCCGAGTTTCCCCAGGGTGCTTTGCAGGGAAAGCTTAATGGTTAGTGACCCAGAAAGGATGTGGGGCAGGGCGAGCTTGGAAGACTGCCGCAAACTCAGCCAGAATAAAGGGTCTCGTTCTGAAAAGCCCGGCTTCCTGCACGACTCCTTTCAGACGGTAACGGAGGGACAACCGCACGGGAGGAGCCGCCCCAGAGACCCCGAGCCCCCGAGCCCCCGAGCCCCCGAGCCCCCGGGCCGCGGCGCGACCCGCCCAGCAGGTGCAGCGCCCCCGCCCACCTGCGAGCCCCGCGCCGCGCCCCGCCCCCGGCAACGCCCCCCGCAGTCCCTAGCAACCGCCTTGCGCCCCGGCTGCTCACCAGCTCCTCGGGGGTGCGGGTCTCACGCTCCCCGCAGCAGCAGCACCACCGGCAGCAGCAGCACGGAGACCCCCTGCACCCCGCCATCTTCCTCCCGCACTGCTCTTACTCGGGACCCCTCGGCCCGCCCCCTCCCATCCGAGATCCGCGCCTCACGTGACTGGCCCCGGGAGGATCACGTGAATCTCTGGAGCTTGGGAAGGCAGACCCGGAGTGGCTGCGGACCGGGTGGGGCGAGGGCTCGCGTCACATGACGGAGGAGGGCCGGCCGGCTTCCCACTGGACGGCTGGGCGCCGCCATCTTGGCGGCGGGACTTCCGGTCTGGCCGCCGGCTGCTTCCTCCCGGCCGCCCCGCCTCCCTTAGCAACCCGACGCCCGCGCCCCGCCCCCTTCCCCGCGGCTCCCGGGCGGACACGCTGCTCCTGCTGGTGGGGGCATCGCGCGCTGAGTCGCCTGGGACGCGAGGGTGAGTGATGGCGAGGTCTCCAAGGGCGAAGGGCTGGGAGCCCCTCTGGGGGACGGGGACTCGCTCGGGGGCGAGGAGCGCTGGAGGCCAGCGAGCCTCCCAGGTGGGAGGGCGGCCACCCCCGGGACAGGTGTCACCCCACAGCCTGCCGCCCCTCGCCGCCCCCAGCCCTGCAGCCAAGACTCATCACTGTAGCCTGGGTGCATGTTGGGGAGGGGGTGGGCGTCAGAGATGAGGGGGTCCGGGGAATGGGGGGTGGCGACACAGCCCCCTCCCGCACCCTGGCCACACCTGAGACCCGGGTCTGGCTGCACACAGGCCCCTGGACCCCCGGGACAATGGGGGGCTCAATGCCCCCACCTGCTCGCCGCCTGGCACGGACTAAGTAAGCGCCCACTGAGCCCCCCAGCGCTGTTTTGAGAATGGGGCCTGAGCCCGTTGGAACCCCGGTTGGCGCTCGGGGAGGATGGGCTGCTCGGGGCACCTGCCCCTGGGGAGACCACAGCGGGTGTCCGCACCTTGCTTTCAGGAAATTAGGGAGAAGGGAAAGAGGGAAAGGAGAGAGCCGGTGAAGCTCCAGTTACATTCCATGGCGCTCTGGGAGTCCATCTCACTTGAGTAAGTCGTGGCACAAGGAAGGACTTTAAGACTGGCACTTTACAGGAATGTGGAACACATTTCTGTAATAAGGTTTATTTCACTTCCTACCTACCGGAGAGGTTCACGTGGGCAAAGGGGGGAGCAAAAGCCAGAGTGCCACTCACTCAGGTACCTCCAGTGCTGGGGGTTGAACCTGCGATGTGCAAGTGTCTGTCACACTCTGCCCGTTGAGCTGTTTGCAGAACTTTTGGCAGATGGAAGAGCAAATAGCTCTGGCTCCTTCTCTTGGGCGCGTTCAATGTGGCGGCAAACTAGGAGGCAGCCACCTCCACAAGTAGGGAAGTTGTATCACCACCCTCAGCATGACCACCTTTCTCAAGTCTGATGGCCACTCCCTCCACCCCTGAGAAACTGGTGTTTTAGAAAAGTCTGGATCAAGATGGCCATCAGATGGCTGGGGGGCGGGGGGCCTTGGCATTTTTTTTCTCCTCCACTTTGGATGCACCACGGTGTATCCTGTACACTGTGTCTCAGGGCAGAGCAGAAGAGTCGCTTGTTTCCTGTGCTTGTTTAGGACACCAGAGTGGCCAAGGATACCGGCTCCCCGGGAGACAGCCCGTGGCAGTGATAACTGTGGCCTGTCTGTTCCTTCAGTGCCCCTTGTCTGCAGATGTCGGTGTGTTTGCACTTCATTGTGCAAGAGGAAGCTTTGTGATGTTTGTTGTTGTTTGTTTGGTTTTTTGTTTTGTTTTGTTTGTTTTTAAGTATTTATTTTCCCGGGGACTGGGTGGTGGTGCACCTGGTTGAGAGCACACATTACAATGTACAAGGACCCAGGTTCAAGCCCTTTTCCACCTGCAGGGGAAAAGCTTTGCAAGTGGTGAAGCAGGGCTGCAGGTGTCTCTCTGCCTCTCTTCTTCTCTATTTCTCCCTTTCCCTCTCAATTTCTGGCTGTCTCTATCCAATAAATAAATAAAAATAATAAAAAAGTATCTTCGCCACCAGACAACCAAGTGGCACTGGTTTCTGCCCTCTGTTGACCCATCTGTGGTTGCCGGGGATCAGGGCTTTCCCTTGGTGTGGTTGTGCCGTCACGAGTTGACTTCAGTGGTTGTGTAAACAGCACACCCTGGAAGGCGGGCACAGATGGGATAGCCTTTGTGCAGAGTTGGCTGAACTTGGGGCTTACTATTTTTGGAGCCCAACCCGTGTCGAGTTCTCACTCCATGACATGGTCTTCTGGGGAGCAGTCTGCATGCTCCATCACCCGCCCCTCCAGTACACAAACTGCCTGGCATCCCGGGAGATGATGCAGACAGCGGCAGGCCAAGCTACACGTTTGGTGAGTCATGCCGTGACCCTGACAGCTGTTGGCCTCCTGCCATCCCCTGCGGTCTCAGACCCCAAACTTCCTTCTCTCACCGACCCAGAGCCACAGCAGGGAGAGGAAGCTTTGCCCCCGCCCCTAGTGCTGGCCCCAGCTCTGGCTCAGGCTCTGGCTCGGCCCTTTCCTTGTCACAGCTCCGCCCAGTCCCCAGTTGGATACAGCCACTGAGAGAGATTCCTCCAATTCTTCCCCTCCCACACTGGGTCTAAGCTAGCAGAGATGGACTATCCCAAACCCCAGGTCCTCCCGGCTGGCCCCCGCTGCTCCTCCCTGGGACTGTGGGACTCAGGGGCTGCCAGCAGGACCTTTTCTGTGCCTCCCTCCATCAGGTAACAGTCACTGAGGAGCTGTGGCTGAAGGAGCGTGCTGCTGTGTTGGGTGGGGGCTGCCTCCCTCAAAGCCAGGCAGCTGTGGTGTGCAGAGCCACTGTCACCCCCCGCTGACAGTCTTCTCGCGTCTCTCACTTGGCTCTGCTACTGCAGGGTGTTGAGCTCCGCGCCCTCTGACGCCCCCTCCCACTCCCCAACCCCATGCAGCAGGAGCTCGGCCATGGTGAACGAACCCAGAGGGCTTGGAGGCCCCCAGCCCCACTCAGAGGGCAGCAGCAGTGGCGGGGAGAGCTCCAGGGACAGTTCCAGATGCTCCACACCGGGGCTGGACCCTGAGCGGCACGAGAGACTCAGGGAGAAGATGAGGCGGAGGATGGGATCTGGTGACAAGTGGTTCTCCTTAGAATTCTTCCCTCCTCGGACGGCTCACGGGGCGGTCAATCTCATCTCAAGGTGAGCCACATGAGGCTGAGGATGACGGCCGCCCGGAGGGGCCCGGGTAGGGGAGAAACAGCTGCCGGCCCTGCGGCTGCGAGGAAAAACATCCGGAGGGGACGGGAGAGATCCCAGTCAGGACGGGCTTTGATATGTAGCTTCTTGATTGGCCTTGGAAGTCCTCCTTCCCTGGGTTAAAAATAAAATGCCGATGCTCTCACGGTGCTTTTTTTGGTGGTGGGGGTGGGGGGATGAATTTGGGAGTGAACGCTGAGGAAGTTTAGGAAGGCACCAAGCAGCAACTTGGAAACTCTTTCAGCGAGTTAGGAATCTGGGTTCTGCCTGTTGAAATCTGCAGATGCCGTCGGGATTATCTAGCACTTGAGGGACTGTGGGTCCCCCCTCAGCTTCACGCTGCTCAGCGATCGTGTCTCTCCTGTGACCCTCCACGACTTTGCAGCCTGAAGGCCCCGGGCTGTTGAAGTGCACAGTGCCGCAGCACGTGTGACCGTGGGCTTGGCTCTGCCGTGCTGTGGCTGCTGCTCAGGGACCGAGGGAGAAGAGAAAGCAACCAGTGTCGGCCGCCCCAGAACAAGATAGTCTGGGGGTTTCCTGGGCCCTTGACCATGGAGGAGTCTTGGTCTGCCCTAGATAATAAACGTGCAAACCCCGGGGAGGCTCCCGTGCTGCCTCACAGATGTTTGTGTTACTGTCAGGGCTTATCTCCACAGTAACAGTAATGATGATAAGCACGGCCCGGCCTGCCTGGGTGCTCCTTGCCCAGGCGGTATGCTAAGAGCTACCCAGCCTCATGTTCTCAGAGTTTGTTAGAAAGTGGGTTCTGGGGGCCGGGCGGTGGCACACCTGGTTGAGCACACATGTTAACAGTATGCAAGGACCCAGGTTTGAGCCCCTGACTCCCACCTTCAGGGAAAAGCTTCATGAGTGGTGAAGCAGGTATCTCTCTGTCTTCCTTTCTCTGTCCCTTTCCCTCTTGATTTCTGACTGTCTCTATCCAATAAACAGAGATAATGAAAGAAAAAACAAAGGAAAATAAAAAACACGAAAGAAGGAAGTAGGTTCTGTTCTTGGCACATTTTAGAATTGAGGAAACTGACACTCGGATTAAGTGATTTTTCCCCCCCCAGAAATCACGCAGCTAATAAGTAACAAAACCAAGCTGTGAGTGCAGGGCCTTTCCTTCCTTGTCTTTTTCCCACCAGCAAGACTGCCTTGCTCGGAGCCAACTTTCTAGTTGGCTAGAGAGTAAAGGAGAGACGGGGGAGCTATTTCACGGCACCAAAGCACCCCAAGTACCCAGGGAACCCGCACTCAAACCTGGGTCCCACACACGGCAAAGCAGCCGCCTTCCCACCTGAGCTGTCTCTCCGGCCCGACAGGTCCCGACAGGTCCGTCATGATTCTAGCTGCAGCTTCTCTGTCTTCCTGACCCCGGGGTGGGGGAGGTGAAGGGTAACCTGCCCCCAGGGGCCCCTCTTGAGAAGGAAATTCCCTCCAGGTTTGACCGAATGGGGGCAGGTGGCCCTCTCTTCATAGATGTGACCTGGCACCCTGCAGGGGACCCTGGCTCAGACAAGGAGACCTCCTCCATGGTCATCGCCAGCACTGCTGTCAACTACTGTGGCCTGGAGACCGTGCTGCACATGACCTGCTGTCAGCAGAGCCGGGAGACCATCACTGGCCACCTGCACAAGGCCAAGCAGCTGGGCCTGAAGAACATCTTGGCCCTGAGGGGAGGTGTGGCCCTGCACCCCCACTCTCCGGGGCCCCACTCTGCCAAGGCCTCTCCTGTCCCTGAGAAGGGACCTTATCTGCCTCTGGGCCCTGTCCCTGCTGGGAGGTAGTAAGCTCTGTGACCCCCCACTTACATGGAGTCACCCTTTGACCTCTTGACCTAGAGTAGGAGTTCCGCGGGGCACGCAGTCAGACCCGGTAATCCCCCTTCCCTGGATGAAGGCCTCATTGATCCCTGGTGGCACTCACTCTCGGCTTGATCAGAGCGCAGCTCTGGCATTCATCCTGGGACCGAGATAACCTCCCCACCCTGCTGTCACCCAGCTACCCGAGTATGCAAAGAGGACACCCAGTGGGTGAGGCCTCCTAGCCTCGTGCCCACTTGCCCCCTGTGATGGAGAAGGTCCTCTCAGGACACGAGCTCCAGGGCTGTGCCACAGGCTTGGGCAGGGAAGGCTCTCAAATGGTCAGCTACAGGAGTGCAGGTGTGAGGGCTGTGCCCATGTGCACGGCTGCCACAGGGCCCCAAGTTGGTGCTGGGAGTCGCCGGACAGGTTGGCCACTGACTTCCCTCCCTGTTTAACAAGTAGTCCTCCAGGAAGGGGACTGGGAATTCTTAGTCCTGGGTACAGAAAGGCCACCCGAGGTCAGGTGCAACCCTCTGACCGACCCCTCCACCAACCCCACAGACCCTCTAGGTGACCAGTGGGAAGAGGCGGAAGGAGGCTTCAACTACGCTGTGGACTTGGTAAAGCACATCCGCAGTGAGTTTGGTGACTACTTCGACATCTGTGTGGCCGGTGAGTGGCAGAAGTGTCCTAGTGGGTGGGGACGGGAGGAGGGAGCAAGACAGCCAGGCCTCCCCCCAGTGCACCCTGCCCTGAGCCTGTGCCAGGCAGAGGTGGTACAGAGGTGACTCAGGCAACACTTCATGCCATCCTTGCTTCACAGCTTTCTCAGACCATCTGTCTCCCCTTACCATTTTTTAAATTTATTTATAAAATGGAAGTACTGACAAGACCATAGGATAGGAGGGGTACAGTTCCATATAATTCCCACCACCAGAGCTCTGTATCCAATCCCCTCCCCTAATAGCTTTCCTATTTATCCCTCTGGGATTATGGACCCAGGATCATTGTGGGATGCAGAAGGTGGAAGGTCTGGCTTCTGTAATTGCTTCCCCACTGAACATGGGCGTTGACAGGTGGATCCATACTCCCAGCCTGTCTCTCTTTCCCTAGTGGGGCAGGGATCTGGGAAGGCAGGATTCCAGGACACATTGGTGGGGTTGTCTGCCCAGAGAAGTCAGGTTGGCATCATGGTAGCATCTGGGTCCTGCTGGCTGTAAAAGAGTTAAGATATAAGGCAGAACAAATTGTTGACTAATCATGAACCTAATCACAAGAATACTGCAGATAAAGATTTAGGGTCTCTGTTTTAGAAAAAAGCTAGTAGGTCTATTTTAGGTATATTCCAAGGGGCCCATGACTTTACTAGTTTTTGTCTGAGCCTTACAGCTAACATGCAGATGACCTAAGTTACTGTCTGGGGAGATGGTGTCATAGTTGGAAAAAAGGACTAGAAAGCTGGATCAGGGAAGAGAGTAGCTCCTCATCTTGCCATTTTTGGTTCTCTGCCTTCAGGTACTTCTAGTCTTTTTTTTTTTATATTGGATAGAGACAGTCAGAAATCAAGAGGGAAGAGGGAGCTAGGGAGAGAGACAGAGAGACACCTGCAGTCTTGCTGCAGCACTTGTGAATCTTTCCCCTTGCAGGTGGGGACCAGGAGCTTGCGCATTGTAACATGTGCGCTCAACCAGGTTTGCCACCACCTGCTCTCCCCCGACCCCCCCCCCCCCATCCTTTTTCTTGAAAACCAAAGAGGGATGTTGACTTAGACGCCAGATACAGTGACCAGAGACATGGCTCGAGGGTAGTGCATGCCTGAGGCTCCCTGGTGTTTTGTGTGCTGTAAGAGTGCTCTGGGGTGTGGTCTCCCTCTCTCTCTCTCTCTCTCTATTTTACTTAAGACAAGTGAGAGAGAGAGAGAGAGTGTCACATGAGACAGAGATAGACAAGCCAGAGCACCACTCCAGTACATGCAGCACCAGGGATCGAACCAGGAACCTTAGGCACTAAAGTTTGCTTCTCTAACAGTTGAGCCATTTCCTCAGCTGTTAAGATTTAGTGGGGTAGACAGCATAGTGATTTTGCAAAGAGAATTTCCTGCCTGAGGCTCCAAAGTCCCAGGTTCAATCCCCTGCACTACCATAAGCCAGAGCTGAGTAGTGCTCTAGTCAAAAGAATGAATCAGTCCAGGAGGCAGTGGGTCTCAGAACCTAAGGCCACAGGGAGCAGAATCAGGCCCCAGTAGGCTCTAGAACCAAGGAGCAAGATGCAGGCAGAAATGCAGCCCTCCCTCGTTCCGCCTGGGGCCAGAGCCCTGGCCAGTACACCTTTGCTCTACCTACCTCGATCCAGCAGACCCGGTATGTCTGCTTCTCCACACATGTGACTGCCACCTGCTTCTGTGTGTCCTGCTTAGTTTCAGCCGGTAGCCCGACTACTCAGCCGGCAGCTTGACCCCCCACTCCCTAAGCAGGAGGCAAAGGAGACCCTGGTGGAGTGCCCCCCCCCAGAGTGTGGCCAGCCGACGATTTGGCATGAGAAGTTCTCAGCAGTTTGGGGAGAAATCAGATTTTTACAGTGAGGTAGACATGGCATTATGGAGTAATGATCATCATTTAGATCATCGAGGCAATCTAAATGAAAAAGGGGGTCATTTGTTATTGGAGTTGACTCTGGGCTGGGGGGCAGGTTCCTGGACATGTGCATTCTTTTGACCAGCAGAGTTGGGGGGGCGCATGGCCCTGGTAAAGTTAGAAACAGCAGGTGGACAGGTTGTGGTGCACCTGGTTGAGCGCACACACTACGTGCGCAAGGACTCGAGTTCAAGCCTCTAGTCCCCACCTGTCGGGGGAAAGCTGAAGCAGGGTGGCTTTATGTCTGTCCCCCCCACCTCTCAATTTCTGTCTGTCTCTGTCCAATAAGAAAGGAAGAAAGAAAAGAAAAGAAGAAAGTCAGCAAGCACACGCACGTGTTCAGATGCTTTTGCCAGCTCTGACTGTGAGGCAGTCGATGAACGTGGGCATGTGCAGTGGACACTGGGTGGTCTCCAATGGAGGTGACAGAGCTCAGCTTGCTAGGTGCTTCTGCGAGGTTTGGGGCCTCGCTCGTAGAAAGCGGGTGAGTAGGCACCGGGCGGCCACTGTAGGAAGAGGCCTGATAAACAGCTGAGCTTAACAGTCAGTGGCGGAGGCTTTATAGCCCTCGATCTGCAGCTGTTGAAGCCTCTGTTTTCTGATCTCTCTGCTGGAGAAAAATGAGCCTCAGCACCCCCCCCACCCCCACTCTGGAACAACAGTCTTGATGCCCATTTTTCATGACTTGAAGTTGCTTTTTGTTTTTTATTTGATTTTATTTATTTTTAATGAGAGAGATTCAGAGGGAAAGAGCAGAGCCCTGCTCAGCTCGGGCTGCCTGTGGTGCTGGGGGTTGAACCTAGGAGCGCAGGCTGTCAGGCAGGTCTTTTGCAGAATCACATGGTGTCACCCAGCTCTGACATGGGCTTTCTTAGGAACAGACACATCGTGTCACAGCAGCTGCTTGACTCCCCACGGCTGGGTATCCCGCCTGGCCCTGTGTGCCCTGGGGTCCTGCCCCACACAGGCCGGGGAAGCCAGCACTTTGTCTGCAGCTGAATGTTGCTGTGCTGCCCCAGCAGACAGCCATGCTGGGCGTGGCCTGGGCTCCATGGTGCTTATAAGGAGCCGAGCAGACCTCTGGGCTGCCTTCCAGGCAGCTCTGGGATCCCATTCTTGGACATCCTGGCACGTGAACCCCAGCTGACCCGGGTTTTCAAGGGAAAGGCTTCCCAGGTGGGGCTGTTTATTCTGCCACACAGCCCCCAGCCCCACCTTGGCTTGCCTGCAGAAGCGGCTCAGTGGATGACGGTGGTGGGAGCCCTTATCCCTCTGGCAGTTGGAGTTAATTACTGTTCTCTCTCTCTCTTTTTTATCTTCAAGCAAACCACCTCCCTCATCTTTTTTTTTTTTTTTTTTACCAGAGCACTGGTGGTGCTGGGGATTGAACCTCAGACACGAGGGTCTGTTTGCATAACCATTAGGCTGTCTACCCACGCCCCCCCCCCCAGTTCCTTCCTCTATCACGTGCTTTCTAACTTCTCTCTTCAGCAACTGAGTGCTCTTAATGCTAAATTAAAAACTGTTGTTGGGGCTGGGCAGTGGCACACCTGGTTAAGCGCTTACATTACAGTGTGCAAACACCTGGGTTCAAGCCCCTGGTCCCCACCTGTAGGGGGAAAGGTTCACGAGTGGTGAAACAGGGCTGTAGGTTTCTGTCTCTCCTTGTCTCCCCTCCCCTCTCAGTATCTCTCCGTCTCCACCCAATAAGTAAATAACAAGACAAACACTGTTGTCAACTGTTGCCTAGAGGCAAGCCATCACCCGAATGCTGTCCTGCTGGTGTGGACTGTCTCTGGGCCATGGGAGTGAGACCTGGCGTGCCTGGCTGGTCGCCAGGAACACCAGCCAGACGGGTGCGGGTGGGAGTGTGAAGCAGCCTGCGCCCACTCTTGGGAGGAAGGGTGAAGTTACCTGGTACTGGGTGTCACTGCCAGGGGTCTGTCCGTCCTCTGAAAGTGGGTTCCTAGCTCTCTGGCTCCTTCGTCACCCGCCTGGGCAGGTGGAGATAGCCTCTCCCTCCTGGGCCCCTGTTGGCAGGTTACCCCAAAGGACACCCCGACGCAGGGAGCTTGGAGGAGGACCTGAGGCACCTGAGGGAGAAGGTGTCCGCGGGAGCCGACTTCGTCATCAGCCAGCTCTTCTTCGAGGCTGACACGTTCTTCCACTTCCTTAAGGCCTGCAGCGAGATTGGCATCACCTGCCCCATCCTCCCAGGGATCTTCCCAATCCAGGTGAGGCTGTCGGGAGGGCTGGGGGACTCTGAGCTCTCAACAGAGTTCCTTGTAAGGGCCACTAGATTTCTCACCTGCCATCCCAATTTGGTGACCCCCCCAAAAAAAGGAAAGAAAGAAAGTAGAATAGAAATATCAGCATTCTGACTTACTGAATGGCGCTAATCAAGGTCTTGAGTCATCAGAATCACGGAATGATTAGTGACTTCATAATGATTAACGGGATTGTAAGATCTCAGGGGTACAATTCCATGCAGTTCCTGCCACCAGAGTTCTGTGTTCCACCTCACCATTGGAAGCTTCCCTATTCTTTATCCCTCTGGGAACATGGACCAACATGGACCAAAATTCTTTTTTTTTTTTTTTGCCCCCAGGGTTATCACTGGGGCTTAGTGCCAGCACTATGTATCCACTGCTTTTGTGGCCATTTTTTCCCATTTTATTGGATAGAACAGAGAGAAATTGAGAGAGGAGGGGGAGATGGGGAGAAAAAAAAAAGACACCTGCAGGCCTGCTTCACCGCTTGTGAAGTGTCACCCCTGCAGGTGGGGAACCAGGGGTTCGAACCAGGATCCTTGTGCTGGTCCTTGAACTTTGTGCTATGTGTGCTTAACCCACTGTGCTACCACCCAGCCCCCAGGACCCAAATTCTTTATGGGTACAGAAGGTAGAAGGTCTGGCTTCTGTAATTGTTTCTCCACTAGACATGACCATTGGCAGGTAGATCCACACCCCCAGCCTATCTCTATCATTCGATAATCTTTTTTTTTTTTTTTTTATTCCCTTTTGTTGCCTTTGTTGTTTTACTGTTGTAGTTATTATTGTTATTGATATCATTGTTAGATAGGACAGAGAGAAATGGAGAGAGGAGGGGAAGACAGAGGAGGAGAGAAAGACACCCACAGACCTGCTTCACCGCCTGTGAAGTGACTCCCCCACAGGTGGGGAGCTGGGGGCTCGAACTGGGCTTCTTTTTTTTTTTTTTAATAATTTATTTATTCATGAGAAAGATAGAGAGGGAAAGAACCAGACATTGCTCTGGTACATGTGCTGCCAGGGATTGAACTCAAGACCTCATGGTTGAAAATCCAGTGCTTTATCCACTGCGCCACCTCCCGGACCACTTGCTAGTCTTTTTCAAAGGGAGGCCTCCAGGTTTCATCCTAAGGACTTCAGAAGCAGGGTCAAGAACATGTACATTCCTGAGGTTTACTAGGGCAGCCTGGTGACCTGCGAGGCTTTTGGGGCACCTCTGGGTTTGAGGGCCACCCTGGCATCAGTTAACCCATCATGATGCTGAAGGGCTAGCTCAGGTCAAGCTGCCCAGGCAGCTGCAGGGAGGGTGAAGCAGCACAGGGCAAGGGCTCCACCCAAGACCATCTCTTTCCTGGGCCACGCGATACCACGAGACAGTTGGCCTGGAGACCCGGTAGGGATGGCCAGGCCGAGGAACAGGCAGGGTGAGGACACTCACGGTGCCCTGGTGTCCCGGACAGGGGTACCACTCCCTCAGGCAGCTGGTGAAGCTGTCCAAGCTGGAGGTCCCGCAGAAGATCAAGGACGTGATCGAGCCCATCAAAGACAACGACGCCGCCATCCGCAACTACGGCGTTGAGCTGGCCGTGAGCCTGTGCCGGGAGCTCCTGGCGAGCGGCCTGGTGCCGGGCCTCCACTTCTACACCCTCAACCGTGAGGTGGCCACCACAGAGGTGCTGAAGCGCCTGGGCATGTGGAACGAGGACCCCAGGTGAGGCCAGGACTGGTTTCCAGGTGAGCCGCAGGTGGGCCTCAGAGTCAGCGGTCCCGGAAGAAGGCAGCCCTACCCCGCTGGCCACCGCGCGGGTCCAGAAGGTTGTGTGAGCCCTGGCCGGAGGCACACCGAGCCCTCGCTCTCCGTGGAGTCTCCAAGCACAGCCCAGCGTTGCTGTGTGAGAGCTCAGCGCTCAGAGCCACGCTGTCCCTCTCTCCCTCTGCTCCCTGCCAGGCGCCCGCTGCCCTGGGCTGTCAGCGCCCACCCCAAGCGCCGGGAGGAAGACGTGCGTCCCATCTTCTGGGCCTCCCGTCCAAAGAGCTACATCTACCGCACCCAGGAGTGGGATGACTTCCCCAACGGCCGCTGGCAAGTGCCTGAAGATGGGCCGTTAGATGGGGGCAGGGCAGCAGGTGGGGGCTTCTGGCCCAGCCTGGAGGAGGCAGGGCAGGAGGAGCTGGGGGGCTTCTGGCTGAGTCTGAGAGAAGTTGGGGGGCTTCTGGCTGAATCCAGGAGAGGAGGAGCTGGGGGGGAGCTTCTGGCTGAGCCTGGAGGAGCTGGGGGGCTTCTGGCTGAGTCCAGGGTAGGAGGCAGGAGGAGAATTTGGGGGGCTTCTGGCTGAGCCCAGGGGATATGGGGAGGCTTGGTGCACAGGAAAGACCCCCTAGTCACTGGTCTAGCCGTCTCCATGTGTGCGGCCCTAAGCCCTGAGCAGCCAACCCCTCCACTGCCAGGGGCAATTCCTCCTCTCCAGCCTTCGGGGAGCTGAGGGACTACTACCTCTTCTACCTGAAGAGCAAGTCCCCCCGGGAGGAGCTGCTCAAGATGTGGGGGGAAGAGCTGGCGAGTGAGACCAGTGTCTTTGAAGTGTTCGCCCACTACCTCTCAGGAGAGCCAAACCAGCAGGGCCACCGAGTGAGTGTTGCCAGGCGTGTGTCTGTGGTCACCCCCTGCCTGCCCTGCCTCCCTGTGGCTTGGGCCCCCAGGCTGGGACGCCCCCCCCCTCACCCTGAACCTCAGGCCTCTGTGTCTGGGGGTGCAGTGAGCTGTTTGAGGTGGAGGGCATATGGCCCGGAAGGGTCATCAAGGAGCAGTGTCCAGAGGGAGGGGCCCAGGGTGTGAGACCTGCCCGCTGTCTCAGCCAAGCCTCTCCCCCAGGTGACCTGCCTGCCCTGGAATGACGAGCCCTTGGCGGCAGAGACCAGTCTGCTCAAGGAGGAGCTGCTGCGGGTGAACCGGCAGGGTATCCTCACCATCAACTCCCAGCCCAACATCAACGGGAAGCCGTCCTCTGACCCCATCGTGGGCTGGGGCCCCAGCGGGGGCTACGTCTTCCAGAAGGTGCAGTGCCCCCCCCCCACGGCTACCCTGTCCTAGCCAGCACCTGGAGTGCTCCCAAAGTTGGGGACAGAGAAATCACACTCTCTCAGGGCTCTCTTTTCTTTGAGTGGCAGTGGATTTAATTTTATTTTTAATTTTTTTATTATCTTTATTTATTGGATAGAGACAGCCAGAAACCAAGAGGGAAGAGGGGAGATAGACAGAGAGATGCCTGCAGCCCTGCTTTACCACTCGCAAAGCTTTCCTCCTGCAGGGGCTCGAACCCTGGTCCTCTGGCATTATAACGTGTGCTCTGCTCAACCAGGTGCATCACCACCCAGTCCCTTCTCTTATTTCTTTCACGTCTTTATTTTACCAGCACCTTGCTCAGCTCTGGCTTCTGGTGGTGCCAGCAGAAAGCTCCATCCGGGTGGGCAGGCCACCCAACTCCTTGAGTCAACATTCCTGTCTGTAAAATGGGGGTCTCACATCATGCTCCAGGGAGCAGACGTGACAGCACACAGCAAGAGTTTACTTGCACATAGGAAGCACTCCCTACACGGAAGCCATGTGACTCCTCCCATTTGACTTCTTTTTCTTGGGCTGTCACGGTTCAGGTGTGGAAGTGATTTTATATAACCAGGATGCTCTCCCCAGCCCACGGCAACGGCTTTAAGTCCACCCGCTTCATCCCAGACAGACAGCTGATCAGCCTCTAGTGAGGGTGGCGGAGAGGGTGTCAGCCTCTCTCTTGTGCCTCCCCTCACAGACCTCCAGCTTCTCAGCTCACCGCACCCCCTGCCCTGACTGTGGAGGGGTGACAGGTGTCACTCAGACCTGTCCAGACTGAGAAAGCTCTCCCACCTGCCCCCTTCCTCATGTTTCCGTACTAGCCACCTCCACAGCTCCTGGCTCCGTCCCTGCAGACGCCACTAGTCCCGTGTGCATGTGTCCTGCTGTACATGTCCACCCGGGCACCTCTCCCAGATGGCCGGGGGGGCAGGGTGTGACATTCCCAGCACGCACAGCAGAACTTGCCCCAGAGATGGCGTCTGGTGGTGACTGAATTGGGATTGGTGATGTGATGGGTGTCTGCCCCCTTGTCTCATCTCTCTCACACAGGCCTACTTGGAGTTCTTCACCTCCCGAGAGACCGTGGAAGCGCTTCTGCAGGTGCTGAAGAAGTATGACCTTCGGGTGAACTACCACATAGTGGACGTGAAGGTGGGCCAGCTCCCGGGACTCGCTCCCCACTCAGCCGCCGCTGGGTCCTCGCTGCAGCTGGGCGCCGTGCAAGGGAGAAGTGCAGACTGAGCCGGGCCCCAGGTTCAGAGCTCCTGGCCTAGCTGGGGAGAGACAGGAGTGGGCATGAACAGTTAGACTTGAGAAAAGCGTGCCTGGGACCCCAGTGGGGCCCTCTCGGGGAAGTGAAGGAGGCTTCTTGGAGGAGGAGTCATGTGTTGTGGCCTGACTTTTTTTTGGAAATGAGTCATCCCTGGGACTTGGTGCCTGAAAAACTCCTCCACTCCTGGCGGGCTGCTCTGTTTTATTCTGCTGAGACAGGGTGAGAGACGCCTGTAGTCCCACCCCGATGCTTACAGGTGCTCCCACGTTGCTAGCCAGAGCTCAGACCTGTGTCCTGACATGTGGTGACGTGTGTACTCTACCCCGTAAGCCTGGTACCACCCATCTCCCAGGCTGGCACGGTCTGGTTTTATTTATTTATTTATTTATTTATTGCTTCTAGGGTTATTGCTGGAGCTTGGTGCCTGCTCTATGAATCCACTGCTCCTGTGGCCATTTTTTTTTTTTTGAGATAGGACAGAGAGAAATTGAGAGGGGAGGGGAGATAGAAAGGGACAGAGAAAGACAGACACCTGCAGACCTGCTTCACTACCTGTGAAGTGACGCCCTCCCCTCCACAAGTGGGAGCTGGGGCCTCAAACTGGGATCTTATGTGGATCCTTGAGCTTTGAACTATGTGTGCTTAACCTGCTGTGCTACTGCTCTGCTCCCAATTTTTTCATCTTTTTACATTTTTAAAAATTTATTCCCATTTGCTACCCTTGTTGTTGTAGTTATTGTTGTTATTGATGTCATCATTGTTAGCTAGGACAGAGAAAAATGGAGAGAGTAGGGGAAGATGGAGGAGGAGAGAAAGATAGACACCTGCAGACCTGCTTCACCGCTTATTAAGGGACTCCCAGGCAGGAGGGGAGACAGGGGCTCTAACCAGGATCCTTATGCTGGTCCTTGAGCTTCTCACCACCTATGCTTAACCCGCTGCACTACTGCCTGACTCCCTTTACTTTTTAATTTTACCAGAGCCCCACTCAGCTCTAGCTAATGGTGGTGCCGGATATTGAACCTGGAACCTCTGGGGCCTCAGGCATGAAAACCTCTTTTTTTTTTTTGTAATTTTTAAAAATTTATTTATCTTCCCTTTTGTTGCCCTTGCCTTTTTTTTTTATTATTGTTGTTGTAGTTATTGTTGTTGTAGTTGATGTCGTCGTTGTTGGATAGGACAGAGAGAAATGGAGAGAGGAGGGGAGGATAGAGAGGAGGAGAGAAAGGCACCTGCAGATCTGCTTCACCACCTCTGAAGCGACTCCCGTGCAGGTGGGGAGCTGGGGGCTCGAACTGGGATCCTCATGCCGGTCCTTGTGCTTAGCGCCACCCTGCAGGTGGGGAGCTGGGGGCTCGAACTGGGATCCTCATGCTGGTCCTTGTGCTTAGCGCCACCTGCGCTTAACCCGCTGCGCTACCGCCCGGCTCCCGCATGAAAACCTCTTACAGAACCATTTTGCTGTCTCAGCCTGTGGCCTGACTGGTTGAGGGCACAGGGCAGTAGAGCATTCTGGAGTAAGAGCAGAGGACACAGGAGAGAATCAGCACGTGTGTGGTGTCCGTCTGCAGGGACACTGCTGAGGGTCAGAGTGAGGCTGAAGTAGGCATTGGGCCTGCAGGAAGTGGGGTTTCCTCCAGAGGCAGGGGAACCTGTCCCAGCAGCAGACGGAGCCGGCTCCATGTTGTTTCAGACGGGCCGGCAGGGACACGTGGCCATGGGGGTGGGTGAGAATCTCGGGCCCTGGTGGCAGAGAGGGCCGGTGAGGCTGGACTCAGGAGGTCAGGCTGAAGCAAGCGAGGGGACCACCCTGGTGAGGGCTGCAGGGCTGCAGGACGCCAAGGAGCCATCTAGGCCCAGCTCCCCGACCTCAGCCAGCACCCAGGGCATCCCCAACGTGGGTGGAAGGTCTATCTGAGCTGCTCAGCTGGCTCCAGGGCAGCAGAGGCTGTCCACCACCGAGTGCAGGACTCTGCGCCTCTGCTCCCCGGCACTGGGTTCCCAGACACTGAGGGCTGCTGTGGCTGTCTTGTCCCCATGCTTGCTCTGACCCCAACCACCTGCCCCGCCCCCACACAGGGAGAGAACATCACCAACGCCCCCGAGCTACAGCCCAACGCCGTCACCTGGGGCATCTTCCCTGGGCGAGAGATCATCCAACCCACTGTGGTGGATCCTGTGAGCTTCATGTTCTGGAAGGTATGGGGTCAGGAGACCTGGGCAGCAGATGGGGCCCTGGGCCTTCCTGGCCGTGCCCTGCCTGCTGCCGCCATGTTGCCAGGCTTATCCCCGGGCTGCGGGCTGGGATGTGGCTCTGGCACTGGGCCTGGTCTGTTCCTGTTGGGTGGTGGTAGAGGCCCCCGGGGCCCCGAGCAGGGAGCCCTGACCCCAAGGGCAGCTTGGTGTTCACCTTGCCTGTGTGCCCGACTGTCTGCACCTGTCCACACGTGTGTGTCTGCTGGTGCGTCTGGGAGTATGCACGCCTGCGGCCCCATCTGTGTGTCTGTCATGTGTGCGCAGGATGAGGCTTTCGCCCTGTGGATGGAGCAGTGGGGCAAGCTGTATGAGGAGGGGTCCCCATCGCGCAAGGTCATCCAGCACATCCAGGACAACTACTTCCTGGTCAACCTGGTGGACAACGAGTTCCCGCTGGACAACTGCCTGTGGCAGGTGGTGGAGGACACTTTTGAGCTACTGCACGGTCCCGTCCCGAGCAAGAGGGAGCCAGCAGCTCCGTGACCCTGCGGCCCGAGGTCCTTGGCCTGTGGCCACGTGTGCATCTCCTGCCCTCCCAGGGCCTCCTGCTTGTCCTCCTGTGAAGCCTCAGCCTCCACTCCCCACACGACCATGGCAGCTAGTGGGAGGCTTCTGGGCCCTGGCCGCATGTCAGTCTCTGCTCGGCTGGCTGACTGCTCTGCTGAGGACCACCTGCAGAACAGCGGCCTCCTTGAGTCAAAGAACCAGTTTCTATGAGCCTGTGCCAAGGGCGGCTCCTGAGAGCCAGCTTGGAGCTGTCAGCGCAGCCTTATTCTTGCATCCTCAGTGGGGTGGGCAGAGTGAGTGGGCACTGGGCCGGGAAGAGGCCGAAGGGCCGGCCCCTGCCACCTCCAGAACATTGGCATCCAGACACTACATCCTTGTGACACGAGGGGCTGGTCACTGCCCTGCTGGCCAGGGACCAGGCCCCTGGGCGGGCCGCGGGCCAGCACCTCCTGGTGGGCATGTTCACAGCTCCACTGGCTTTGGTCTTCTCCAGTGCTGCTTTCTAAACCATCACCTGAGTGTCTGTGGTTCCAGAGAAAAAGTGCCTCTAGAAGTGAAAGGAGTGTGAGCCCTTGTGCATAGTGGGACCCTCAGTCTCCGCAGCTTTCTCCTGGCCAGAGAGGGGCGCTCAGCCATGAGCACCAAGGGGGAAGCCTGTCTGCCTGGCCCCGCCCCCAGGAGCCAGCCTGTACATCCTCTCGCCAGAGGAATGACTGGTGGTGGTGCGCCCCCTGTCCAGGCCTCCTGCTGGCCTTCTCTGGCTCTGTAGGAGGGGCTGGGGGTCCAGAGGGCAGCCCAGTGGCAGAGGAGGTGGGCATGGCTTTCTCCCAGGGCTGGTTGGCAGGGGCAGCATCTAAGAGAGACTGGACAGAGAGGCAGTCGGGACCAGGCAGGGCTGTTTATTGTGGACATCAGGCTGGGTAAGAAGAACCAGGGCAGGTGGGCAGGGAACCAGGGCCTTCCCTGGATATTGGGCTCAGTCCTTTTTCTCTCCAGGGCACATCACAGGTGCAGCAGAGACCCCTGTCCCCTGTTCAAGGCCAAGACTCAGGCTCAGGCCACCTCCCTCTGGCCTGCTCCTGGGGCATCCCGTGCTCATGTAGCCTGGGGCAAGGTGGAGTTCTGGGTGCTGCTGGCTCTTCCCCTGGGATCCCTGGCTGCCAGGCTCCAGTGCCACTTCTCAAAGGGCCGGAAGTGGGGGAGGGAAGCTCTTTGCTGCTGCAGGAACTGCTATAAGGCTGTGTCATGAGCGACCTGGGCCCAGCTCCTGTCCCCTAGGCTGTCAACCAGCCCTGCCCCAGGCCCAGAATGGATCCGACCTGTGAGCCAGGAAACTGCTGTGCCTTGAGCAGGTCAGGGAGGGGGCCTCAGAGGCCGTGCCCTGCGGGGACCAGCGTGAACCCAAGCTGAGGGGTGAGCCACCTGAGCTGAGCACCAATGACGACAACCCTGAGGTGGCCAGGAGGGAGAGCTGCCAGCTGGGAAGAGCTCAGATGTGGCCCAGGGCTCCACAGGGCCCTGTGGGGGTGAGCACAGCAGCTGGCAGAGGATGTAGGCACCCTCCAGTCGCCACAACCTCTGAGCCACCTCAGCTGCAGGACCCGCCGCCATGATCGCCAGGCCCCTCGTAGGCACCACTGAGCTGTGGGGACGGTTGGCCGGGCGGGGCTGCCTCCCTCGGCTGAGCCCACAGCAGCCCCGCATCTTGATGCGGGTGTCGGGCATGTGTGCCCCCTTATGTGCTCATGCAGATTCCTGGGCCTGAGGAAGGCTTCAGCCCAGGGGAACCCCCAAACCACACTTTGAGAGGTTCTTCTAGGGGCTGGGGTGAACATGGGATGAGAGTAGTACAGGGGGGGGACCTGCCACTCACCAGGACCCTTGCCAGCTGCTCCGCCCCCTGAGCATCTGCCCAGTACTGCCAAGTCTCTGCCAAGAGACTGGCCTTGCGGGAAGCCTGCAGCACATGGAGTTGGGCCTTGTGGCGCCAGCGCCGCAGACACAGCCACCTGGGGGGAGGCTGGTGTGCTTCCCCATGGCCTGGAGGGGTCCCAGCCCTGCTCCTGTCATCACGGGGCACTGACTGGAAGGGGCCCAGCTCTGGCCCTGGCTGGGGTAGCCCCGGGCCCCAGCCTCACCCAGCTGCACCCCCTTGGCATTGGCGTCACCTTGCGCACTGGCCTCAGAGCCCGCACCTATCCTGGGTTGGTGATTGGCAGGGCCCTACCACCCTGTGCAGGCTGCTGCGGCCAGAGTGGGAGGGCATGGCTGAAGGGAGGCCCTTGGTCACCTGGAAAGGGGTGTCAAGTCGGAAGAGATGGGGGACTCCTGGAGGGGAGGCTTCTGGAGTTCTCTCCGGGAGGCCCTGGGGCAGGGCAGCCAGTAGCACCCCCTTAAGCTCTGCATAGCCCCCACCCGCAGCCTCCAGCTGCCTTGGACTGCTGCCCAAAGTGAAGGGAAAAACTTTTTCTCCGAATGGCTGAAATATTTCAGAAGAGGAAGTGGGCGTGGGGAAAACAAGAAAGAAAGAAAAGAAAGCTTTTTCCACGAGAGCTGGACACTGATTCTCAGGCCCTGCTGGGTGGCGGCCGCCCCCTTCCTCCACTTCAGGACATTTCTGACCCCGCAGGGGGAGCCTCCTTACTCTGAACCTGGGATGTTTCCCTGAACTCTTTGTCTGCCCAGACTATATCACTGGGCTGGGCTGGGCCAGGCAGCCTGGACGCTGGGGCCTGTGGCCTGCAGTTGTGCTTCTGAGAGAACAGCCAAAGGGGAGACCCCGTGGACAACTGGGGGACTCCTGAGGGAGGGTTATGTCCCTTGCAACCAGAGGAGCAAGAGGCGGCATGACGGGGGTCCCCCATGTGGCAGGAGACCAGTGGCAGCTGCCACGCAGGGAGACCCCCAGTGGCCAGAGAGAGGCCATTCTCCTTGCCCAAACCACAGCCGAGCCTCTTGCCTGAGGCTCTGTCTGCCTGGAGCGAGGTCTGAGCCCAACCCAGGGCAGCTCTGCCCGTGGGCTCTCAGAGCCTAGCAGGGGGCAGCCAGTGCCTGTGTGTCCTTAGGTGGGGCCCCCTGGGTACCTGCTTGATAAAGAGGTCCTGGAAGGGAGCAGCCTGGTGACCATAAGGTCCCCTAAGCCTCAGCTGCCCCCTCCCCCAATGCCCCCTGCCTTTACTCATGGGATGGGATGAAAGTCTTAAGCATAGCTGGCAAATAAAATGGACTTAAAATTCATTTCTAGAAATAAAAACACCCTGAGGCCCCAGAGTCTGCCGATTCCATAGACCCCCCCCCATATCTTTTTTTTTTTCAAGAGAAATTGAGAGGGGCAAGGGAATACATATATATTTAGAGAGACTGGCAGCCCTGCTGCAGGTGAGGACAGAGGGCTTGAACCTGGGTCCTTGCACATGGTAACATATACCCTCAACCTGATGCCACCATCTGACTCCCAGACCCATGTATCTGAAATATGGATTCAGTACTTAACCAAGGCTAGTTATTTCAATTCCCTAAAGACACTTCCACTCTTTTGCTTAGAATCTTTGTACATGAGGGGCTGGGCGGTAGCGCAGCAGGTTAAATGCACATGGCGCAAAGCACACGGGCCAGTGTAAGGATCCCGGTTTGAGCCCCTGGCTCCCCACCTGCAGGAGGGTTGCTTCACAAGTGGTGAAGCAGGTCTGCAGGTGTCTATTTTTCTCTCCTCCTATCTTCCACTCATCTCTCAATTTCTCTGTCCTATCCAACAACAACAGTAACAGCTAGGACAACAATAACTACAACAAGGGCACCAAAATGGGAAAATAGCCTAAAGGAGCAGTGCAGGCACCAAGCCCCAGCAATAACCCTGGAGGAAAAAAAAAAATCTTTGTATATATTATATAATTAATTTAGTTTATATATTATAATTAAAATTATTACTCATTGGATAAAGACAGAAAGGGGAGGGGGAAATAGACTGAGAGACACCTGCAGTCCTGCTTCATCTCTCATGAAGTTTTCCCCCTGTGCTGGGAAATTGTGCAGATGCAGTCACATCTGCCATGTTGTCCCCTCAGGCTATTGCTAGTTCCCGCAAGAGTTGGGACATTCTCGGAGAGCCTGTTCCGCCATGTTGTGCCCTCAGGGCATTGTCTATTCCCCCCCCCACAATAGTTGCAGTGCTTTGGTTACTCCTCCCCCTTCCCATTCTCATGAGAGCTACTCTCATAAAAGCCCTTCTTATTCCGAACCTCACTCCCTTGCCGGCTCTTCACTTCGGTGTTTAGATGCAGGAAAGGTTACTCCATGAGGTGGCCATTTTTGCTACCTCCGCGTGTCCCAACCTGCTTCTCTCTCACCCAACTCTGAGGTGCCAGCGCAAATAAAGATTTGTGTTCCCTCTTCGCTCTGGATCTCCTCTCTCTCTTCTCCGTGGCGCAGCACGACACCCCTGCAAGTAGGGAATAGGGGCTAGAACCTGGGGCTTTGTGCACCAGCCAGGTGTGCCACCATCTGGCTGCTCCTTGGGATCTTTCTAGAGTCTGTTACGTTCTAGCATCCTGAAGCAGGATGGTTGGTGGTGAGCCTAGAGCATCTTTTGGGGGTGCTGCCTGACCTGTGAGTATCCAGTAAAGGGGTCACATAAGGAATCTAGGTTCAAGCCCCTGCTCCTCACCTACAGGGGACAGGTCATGAGAGGTGGAGCAGGGCAACAGATGTCTCTTCTGCCTCTCCCCTCTAGTTTCAGCTCTGAGGCCCTATATGCCCGTCAGTGTGCTCTCTTGTGCCTGGACTGATTGCATGTGGCCTCTCTTCCCCCTGCCTGGTCACCAAGCTCTTGCTCAGTTGGTCGGAATTGCCTTTGGATCATCACTGGGGCTCTGCCTGCACAGTGAATCCACGGCTCCTACCAGGCTTTTTAAATTTATAATTTATTTTATTTATTCCCTTTTGTTGCCCTTTTTTTATTGTAGCATTGTTGTTGATGTTGGATAGGACAGAGAGAAATGGGGGGGGGGGAGAAAGACAGACACATGCAGACCTGCTTCACCGCTTGTGAAGCGACTCCCCTGCAGGTGGGGAGCCGGGGGCTCGAACTGGGATCCTTACGCCAGTCCTTGTGCTTTGTGCCACCTGCGCTTAACCTGCTGTGCTACTGCCTTTTTTTTTTTTAATATAGAGGCAGAAATGTAGAGCGGGGGCCTAGAGAGGGCAAGAGAAAGACACTGCAGCACTGTTTCACTGCTCAGGAGGCTTTTCCCTTGCAGGTGGGGACTAGGAGCTTGAACCCAGATCCTTGTACATGGGAACATACACTCTACCAGGAGGACCACTATCCAGCCCCTCCCACCAAGCTCATGTCAACCATTTGCTGGTGTCGAACTGAGTGCTTGTGGTCTGAAAAGGAACTGGGGAACTTCCTTGGGGAAGTGAAACTAATAAAAAAAATTATTTTGTTTCCTTTAATTTTTCTGATTTGCCTGTGATAAGCATGTTTTACTTTTCCGGTACAGGGGTGGGAGGGGAGAAGCTGATAGAAATGTGGCCTAGTCCTCGTGTCCCTAGCTTGGTCCTTGACTGTACCATGATGTACAGATGAGTGCAGGTGTCCCCAGGGACTGTGTCTGTAGCATTCACTGTGCAACAGCTCTACCCGGGGCTGGTGTCCAGTGGTGTTTGTTGTAGACCTGGTGGTGGCCTTCTTCCAGAGTCAGCTTCCCCAACACCACAGGGCCACTGGGCCTCCAGAGGCACCCACACACCTGGCACCATGGGCTGAGTCAAGCTGACTATAAGGCCAGGGGCCTGGGGGGTCACCTTTGCTTTGTGTTTATTTTAATTTTTAATGATTTAATTATTGTTGGATAGAGACAGAAATTGAGAGGGAGGGAGGGAGACACCTGCAGCCCTGTTTCACTAGTCGTGAAGCTTTCCCCCTGCAGGTGAGGACCAGGGCCTTGAACCTGAGTCCTTGTGCACTGTAATGTGAGCACTTAACCAGGTGCGTCACCTCCTGGTCCCAATATTTCTACATATTTATTTATTGTTGGGTAGAGACAGAAATTGAGGGGAGGAGAACATAGAGAAGGAAAAGAGACAGACACCTGCGGCCCTGATTCACCATTCGTGAAGCTTTCCCCCTGCAGGTGGGGACCAGGGGCTTGAACCTGCATCCTTGCACACTGTGATGTGTGTGCTCAACCAGGTGTGCCACTGCCTGGCCCCTTGTATTTGTTATGAGAGGGACCAGAGCTCTGCTCAGCTCTGTCACCACCTGCGCTTAACCCGCTGTGCTACTGCCCAACTTCAGCTCTGTCATAGGGTGATGCTGGGGATTGAACCTGGGGCTTCGGGTGTGCAGGTCCTGCAGGTCCTATGCTGTAACCCTGAGCTGTTTACCAGTCCCTGAAGGTCACTTTTTGACCACCTGACCGCACCTGGGCAGCCACTCGCTTGCATGGGGCTGGAGCGTCCACCAACACCAAGAGATGCCCTCTGCTGGCCAGTGTCAGCCCGTGCCTGGGGTCCACCCCAGTCCTGGGGTGGGCAGTACCAGACTCCTGGGTCTCAACCCAAGATTCCAGCCACACACTGAGCAGTGCTGCCTGTCACTGGGCCCAGTGGGTCTGGACAAGTCGATGGGGCCCAGCCTGCTGGAACTGGGTGGTGGCGGCTCACAGGACCCGGCATTGGGCTACCAAGTGGGCCCACACTTCTAGGACCCTGGGATGGGGGGAGGCAAGGGCATGGGTGAGCAGAGAGCCTGAGCCAGAGGCCATCGGGGCAGGGCCACCCTCACCACTCCCCTACAGGAAGAGGACATGATGCAGGCAAAGCCCCAGGCCTGTGTCCTCACTGCTCCTTGTCTGGGGAAGTCAGGTTAAGACAAGCTTGGATGGGGGCCTGGTGGTAGCACAGCGGGTTAAGCACACATGGCGCTTGAAGCGTAAGGACCAGCTCAAAGATCCCAGTTTGAGCCTCTGGCTCCCCATCTGCAGGGGGGTCGCTTCACAAGCACTGAAGCAGGGCTGCAGGTGTCTATCTTTCTCTTCCCATCTCCATCTCCCCCTCCTATCTCGATTAATAATAGCAATAACAATAATGATAACAAGGGCAACAAAATGGGGGGCAAATTGCTTCCAGGATCAGTGGATTCATAATGCAGGCACCAAGCCCCAGTGATAACCTTGGGGACAAAAAAAAAGGGGAAGGTGGGGCTTGGAGAGCAGCAGGGCATCACATAAGGTGCCCACCCTGCTCAGGGGGCACTGCCAGCCCACTTCGCTGCCCCTCTCCTGGCTGCTATGCACCTGCTCTCTGTCTGGAATCCCCAGTTTAGGCCCAGTATCTTCCTTGAGGTTTAGAGCCAGAGACTTGCCCGGAGAGGCGACAGCACAGCTGCAAAGCACCAGAGCTGGGCTCCGACCCAGGACTGGCTGCCGTGACCAGCCTGGCTCACCGTGTCTCCCTGTCACCCCAGGCCTCCCAAGCCCTGGTGTGCAGACATCAGATAACCTCCCTCCACCCCAGAGTAGTGCCAAGGCCCAAGTAAAAGCACTACCTGGTGCTCAGCTTGCGGGCAGCACGGGCTCTGCTGAGTTGGTGCAGCTGGGACTCATACAACCAAGGTGCCCAGCACAGGGCCAGCCGGGCTTGGGCCTTAGCCTTCTCTGGTCCCTGTGGGTGGGTCTCTCGGCTCCAGCCCAAGGCCAATTGCCACACTCCAGAGACCAGCTGGGCCTGGCCTTCCTGCTCAAGGCCCCTCCAGTGGCCCAGGCAGGCCTGGGTCACGCCATCTCGAGTTTCCTGCCACACAGCCAGTGTGGCCCCAGTGCCTTTCTCCTCAGGCCAACCTGCAAGGCCAGAGACTTGGCCCGGGGAGCCCTCCTGCCTCCCACAGCCCCACGCCAGGCCTGGAAGAGGCTGCAAAATAGGAGGCAAAGGAGAAGGGGCTCAATTAGCTCCCAGAGCCCAAGTCACATTTATTCAAAAAGACATGGAGTGGGGCCAGGCAGTGGTGCACCTGTGAGTGCAGGCATCACAGTGCACAAGGACCCTGGTTCAAGACCCTGGTCCTCACCTGCAGGGGGAAAGCTTCATGAGTGGTGAAGCAGGTTTGTAGGTGTCTCTCTGTTTCTCTCTTTATCTTCCCTCTCAATTTCTCTCTGTCTCTAACCAATAATATATATTTAAATGATATGGAGTGAGAGCACAGTGGTTCTGCAAAAGGCTTTCCAGCCTGAGGCACTGAGTAGAAACCTCAGTGGTTCATTATCTTTATTATTTTTTTAATATTTATGTATTCCCTTTTGTTGCCCTTATTGCTTATCATTGTTGTGGTCATCATTATTGTTGTTATTGCTGTTGTTGGATAGGACAGAGAGAAATCGAGAGAGGACAGGAAGACAGAGTGGGGATAGAAAGACACCTGCAAACCTGCTTCACCGCTTGTGAAGTGACTCCCCTGCAGGTGGGGAGCCGGGAGCTCGAGCCGGGATCCTTACGCCAGTCCTTGCGCTTTGCGCCACCTGCGCTTAACCCGCTGCGCTACTGCCTGACCCCCTGAGGTTTCTAGGTTCAATCTCCAGCACCACCATCAGCCAGAGCAGAGGTGTCTGGAAGAAAAAATGGATAGAACTGGAGAAGAGGATGCTCAGTGAAGCCAGTGAGGAGATGAAGGACAGCCACAGGGTGGTTTGACTCATCTGCGGAATATAGGGAACTGAGTACAAGAATGTGAACAGAACAAACTGTCAACCTGTTTTTAAGACTGTGGGAGAACTAGAGTGGGTATCAAGGGGATGGGGATGGGGACACAGACCTTTCGTGATGGGAGTGGTGAAAAACAAATGAAAACAAAGCAGACACAAGAAGCTCAGTGCTCCCCACACAGTGTCTTCAGGCTGGGAACCCCCCACCCCGACTACTGCCTAGGCCTCAGCCTACAGAGGCAAATCTAGGCACCCACCCGCCCTCCTTGTGCCCCCCTTGTCCCCACGTGGGAATGAATCCGCACCCACCCAGACCCACTTGCCTCTGCAGTTGGAGCCGCTCTGGCCCAGCCTCTGAGCATCTCCGCTGAGCTGCTGCCTGCACCCACCTCTGGTACTGGGCCTGCAGACACTGCTGCTCTGTGGGCAGGAAGATTGTTTTCCCAGCCTCACCGGGGGCCGTGGGTCAATGGGCGCCCCTCACCGGCCCTCTGAGGTCCCTCCACCCCAGTGGCGATGCTTCCTTACTGGTCTCCTCCAGCCTACCAGCCCAACCGACTCAGAACATTTTTGTTCTGTTTTTCCAGAGCATTGCTCAATTCTGGCTTATAGTGGTGCTGGGAACCTGGGGCCTTCGGTGCCTCAGGCACTAAAGTCTTTTTTGCACTATCACTATACTGTCTCTCCAGCCCTAAATAACTTTTTCCTTTTCCCTTTTCCTCCTCCTCTTCCTCTTCCTCCCTTCCCCCTCCTCCTTCTAAACCAGAGCCCTGCTCAGCTCTGATGGTGAAGGGGATTGAACCTGGGACTTTGGAGTCTCAGGCATAAAAGTCTCTTTGCAGAACCCCTAAACTTATTTTTTTTTCTTTTGTTAACCCAATTACCAAACAACGTGATGATAACAATAACTATCCATTGTCTTCTTGAACCCTAAGATAGCAGGAAGGAACCTCACATTTCCACTATAGAGCCTATATTTCCCTCAGTCCTGGAACCTTAGTGTGGGGACCAGTTTCCCACATGTTTCTCCCAATTCATATCAAATAATACTGCATCTCCGGATTGCAACCTAATTAATGCAACGAGTGGCACCTCAACATGCTTCACTTCAGACTGTGTCCAGAGACTTCACGTGTGGAATGACAACCCTTCAGCTTCATTACTCAGGTGAGACATTTCCTTTCATAGTATTCTCTAACTCCATCCCAGGTGGTTCACTTCCTAACAAAGTCCCAAAACCTAGATATAGACCAGGTTCCGTGAGAGAGAGCATATGTTCACATGTATCCATAAACTGGTACAAAATAGATACCTGAAAGCAGAAGTACACTAGAGTCTGCAGTGAGTACCCCCCAACACTTCCTCTCCACTATTCCAACCTTTGGGTCCACAATTGCTCAACAATTTGTTTGGCTTTGTATGTTAACTCTCTTTCCAGCCACCAGGTCCCAGATGCCATCATGATGCTGACCAGGCTTCCTTGGACTGAAGACCACACCAATGTGTCCTGGAGCTCTGCTTCGCCAGAGACCCACCCCACTAGGGAAAGAGAGAGGCAAACTGGGAGTATGAACCGACCTGTCAACGCCCATGTTAAGCGGGGAAGCAATTACAGAAGCCAGACCTTCTACCTTCTGCAACCCACAATGATGCTGGGTCCATGCTCCCAAAGGGATAGAGAATGGGAAAGCTATCAGCGGTGGGGATGGGATATGAAGATCGGGTGGAGGAAATTGTGTGGAGTTGTACCCCTCCTATCCTATGGTTTTGTTAATGTCTCCTTTCTTAAATAAAATAAAATAAAATAAAATAAAAAATAAAAATTAGTGGTCTGGGAGGTGGCATAGTGGTTAAGGAACTCGACTTTCAAGCATGAGGTCCTGAGTTTAATTCCTCACAGCACATGCGCCAGAGTGATGTCTGGCTCTTTCTCTCTCTCATCCTATCTTTCTCATTAATAAAATAAATAATATCTTTAAAAAATAAAAATAAATAAAAAATTAAAAGATTGGTCTGGGAGGTGGTGCAGTGGATGAAGCACTGGATTCTTAACATGAGGTCCTGAGTTCAATCCCCAGCAGCACATGCACCAGAGTGATGTCTGGTTCTTTCTCTCCCCTGTCTTTACCATGAATAAATAAATTTTTAAAAATCTTTAAAAAAAAGAGATGAAGAGAGAGGAAAATAAAGAAATTAAGAAAGACAGATAGAAAATAAGGTCACCAAACTTAGCAACAAGAAAACAAAGGACCCCATACCAATATGAGGAGAGACTATGAACAGAATATTCACCACAGATAATGTCTGCACAAGAGCCATTTGATAGGGGCAGGTGGTAGCACACCTGGTTGAGTACACATTTTACAATGCACAAGGACTGGGTTCTAGCCCCTGGTCCCCACCAGCTGGGGGAAAGCTTTATGTGTGGTGAAGTAGGGTTGTAGATGTCTCTCTGTCTCTCACTCTTGTTATCTCCCATTTTCCTCTCTCTCTATCAATAATTAAATAAAGATCATAGTTTAAAAAAAAAGAGAGTCATTTGATGTGGGCCCACATATATTGGATTTTGACCCCATTCATGCCAGGAGGCAGCCCAGCTATGGATCCTTTTCCTCTGTAGCTAGCACTTCAAGGACTCTGCCCTGCAAATTCCTCCATGTGACCCCTGAGTGGACACCTCCCCTCACTGGAATTCCTGCCCCAGACACTCAGCTGCCAGTGTGCCAGCATGACCTCTCCACTTGGTGCCTGACTTCAGGGCTCCCATCCCCACAGGGGAGGCTTCATTGTCCTACTCACCTGTGTCCTGTGAAGATCTGCTCAGGTGCAGCCTGAGCTGGGAATCCTCCTTCCTGCAAAGCAGCCTGAAGTTTGGATCCAGCAGAGAAGCTTCACTGCCTCTCAGGGTCTCTGTGAGTACTCTCTCTTTTTTTTTTTTCTTTATTGGAGTGATTCATGGTTTACAGTTGACAGTAAAATACAGTAGTTTGTACATGTGTAACATTTCTCAGTTTTCCACATAACTACTCAACCCCCTCTTTGTACGTATTTATGAGAGAAGAGAAAGGGAACTAAAGCATCATTGTGCCGCACATGGTGCCCGGCAGGCACCCAGGCACTTGTGCTTCTAAGTCCAGTACTTCACCTACTATGTCATCTCCTAGGCCACTTGTTTTTGTTTTTATTTTTATTTTTTTAATCTTTTTATTTTTATTTATTGTTGGATAGAGTCAGCCAGAAATTGAGAGGAAGGGGAAGGTAGAGAGGGAAAGAGACTGAGAGGCACCTGCAGCCCTGCTTCACCACTCGTGAAGCTTCCCCCCTGCAGGTGGGGGCCAGGGGCTTGAACCTGGGTCCTTGTGCACTGTAATGTGTGTTCTTAACCATGTATACCACCACCTGGCCCCCATAATTTTTTTAGCCTTCAGGGTTATTGCTGGGGCTTGGTGCCTGCACTATGAACCCAGTGCTCCTGAAGGCCATTTTTTCCCATTTTTTTGCCTTTGTTGTCAATTGTTATTGTTATCATTGCCATTGCTGTTGTTGTTGGATAGGACAGAGAGAAACTGAGGGAGGAGGGGAAGACAGAGAGGAGGAGAGAAAGACAGACACCTGAAGACCTGCTTCACCATCCGTGAAGTGAGCCCCCTGCAGGTGGGGAACCAGGGACTCGAACCTGGATCTCTATGCTGGTTCTTGTGCTTCACTCCATGTGTGCTTAGCACACTGTGCTACTGCCCGGCCCCCTATATTTTTTATTAGTGAAAATAAATACAGACTGGACAGTCTGGCAACTCTGGACCAGCATGCCTGAACAGCTTGGTCCGGAAGCACAGAGGCCAACATCAGTGGGCAGATCACCACACTTGTGGAACAACCATGTCCCTGTGCACAGACACTGCTGGCAGCACCCACCACCATGGAGTGAGGGTGGGTCCCCATGACCCCACCTTCCGGTGTTCATGTTCTAGTAACACCCTTTGATGGATCTGCTTCTAGCTAGCAGAAGCGGAAATGATAGGCTGTGTCCCTGAAGGGCCCTGGTCCACCCCAGCTCCATCTCCAGCCACACTCACTCCTCAGGCAGGCATGCCGGTGCTGCAGGGCACCTCCCATCTGGCTCCGGCCTGCTCCCAGGCCCCCCTGTTCTGCCTGCCACTGCTGTGACAGCCACTGTCGCCACAGGCCCTGCAACTTGACCCCGAGCCCAACGGCGGCCAGCTCCATCCGGGCCCCTTGGGTGGTGGCCCAGAGCTTCCAGCCAAGGAGGACACTGGAAGGAGAGATTAGCCACCCTGGGGATGTGCTCAGCCACCCTGGCCAGCCTAGTGCTCCTGTCTCACACAAGGGGAGGGTTGGGGGGGAGAATCTTTCTGCCTGTGTCTCTGTCACAGGGGAAGGGGGGTTGCTGGAGGCTGCAGTGGAGGGCTCAGACCACGCAGAGTGTCACAAGGACAAGTGAAGATCAGATGAGTCCCTGGGCCCACAGTGTCAACTGCTTCTTTGATCTTTTATTTTTGTATTCATTTATTATTGGCTAGAGACAAGAGAGCTATTAAGAGGGGAGGAGGAGATAGAGAGGGAAAGAGACTGAGAGACACCTGCAGCTCTGCTTCACCACTTGTGAAGCTTTCCCCTTGCAGGTGGGGACCAGGGTCTTGAACACGGGTCCTTGTGCACGGTGATGGTGTGCTTAACCAGGTGCGCCACCATCCGCCCCCACAGTGTCAACTTCTCAAGGTGGACACTGCTGTGAACTGTGTGCTGAGCACCTAGCAGGCATTATGCTGGTTCTCAGTGGAGTGAGAAGAGACAGAGGGGTGGGGTATTTTGCCCAGGGGCACGGGAAGCCTGGCCAGTGAGGGACTGGGCTGGGGCCAGAAGACCGGCAGGTGGACTCTGCAGATGAAGAAACGAATGAAGCCCAGTCCTAAAAGCTCAAAGCCTTGGCCACAGTGCAGCACACACCGCTCCACCAGGCAGCGTAAAGAGGACTGGGGTCTGGGTGGGTGCCAAGGGGTGTGGGAAGGGGAGCCCCTGGCACCAGCTGCTGCCTAGAAGGTCGAAAGGTCAAAGATAGCGGGGAGAGTGGTTAGGCGGTTGGGGGAGGCAGTTCTGCTCACCCATCCTGAGGAGGGCCCCTTACCGTCTCTGCCAGCTGCACTGGTGCCAGCTCACAGTGCCCTGGATCTGCTGAAGCCTTGCCCACCAGAGCAAAAGGCACTGCCTCTGTTGCCACCTCCTTGCTGCCCCCAGAAAACTTCGCAGGAGGGTCTCCGGGAGGGCAGTGGCCCCGGGAGCCTGGGGAGGAGGGATGGAGTCCTGGGTCCCTGGCCTCCGCCCCGCCCTCTCCTCCTGCCCCCAGAGGACTTCCTGCTGCAGTGAGCAGTGCAGGGTGGCAGCCTCTCTGGGGGCACCTCCTCCAGGCTCCAGGCTCACGGTGGTCCCCACTTGGCCTGGTGTGATGGGGGGGTAACACCCTCAGGCGCCACTCCGTCAGGATGGAGCGTAGGTTCCAGGATGGAGCAGGAAGAGGTGAGGAGGCTCTGGAGCCCAGCCTCCCCCTCCTGGGGCCTAGGGGGAGGTCCAGCAAAGAGGTCTCTGTGCTGCAGCCCCTCGGGACGTGCGCCACCATGTTCCCAACACTGTGGGGCTCTGGGAACATCAGGTCCCACCCCAAGGTTCTGATCTAATGTTCTGGGTGCAGCCTGGGTGTCCCTGCTATTCCAGGGTGAGACCAGTGCTTTGCCTGTGCCATGACTCAGGGTCCCCAACTAAAAAGCTGACAGCTATGACCACACCAGTACTTCTGTCTCTGCTCAGTTACAAAGAGGGGAACTGAGGTCAGGGGGGAAAGGTATTCTCCCCAAACAGCAGCTGACCTGGAACCCAGGCACAGAACTCAATTTGGCAAGGCCATTCTGGGGAGGTCTCTGCCATGCCCTGGTGTCCAGAGCTCAGAGGGTGGACTGGGGGAGGGAGCACAGCAGTTTGTCTGTCTGTCTGTCTGTGATAGGCAGAGAGACAGTGAAGGAGACTATAGCACCTGGACAGGTGGTGGTGCACCTGGTTAAGTGCTCACATCACAGTGCACAAGGACCCAGGTTCAAGCCCCTGGTCCTCACCTGCAGGGGGGAAAGCTTCTTGAGTGCTGAAGAAGGGCTGCAGGTCTCTCTCTCTCTCTCTGTCTTCCGCTCTATCCTCCCCATTTCTCTCTGTCTCTATCCAATAAATAAAGAGAATAAAAATTTTAAAGCAGGGGGTGGGGTGGACAGTGGCACACTTGGTTAAACACATATAGTACCAAACCACAAGGACCCATGCAAAAATCCTGGTTCAAGCCCCATATCCCCACCTGCGGGGGGAGGGGTGTCACTTCGTAAGCAGTGAAGCAGGTCTGCAGGTGTCTGTCTTTCTCTCTGCCTCTCTATCTCCCCTCCGCTCTCAATTTCTCTCTGTCTTATCCAATAAAATGGGGAAAAATAGCCACCAGGAGCAGTGGATTTGTAGTGCTGGCAATGATAACCCTGGAGGCAAAAAAAAAAAAAATCAAAGAGGGAGAGAGAAACCACAACACCAAAACTTCCTTCAGTGCAGTGGGGAGCTGGATTTGAACCTGGGTCATACACATAGCATAGAGGGAGAGGGAGAGGGAGAGGGAGAGGGAGAGGGAGAGAGTGGTGGGCTAGAGTACCACTCAGTTCTGGCATATGCAGCAGCAGGACTGACCCCAGGACTGCATATATTCAGTCCTAGGCTCTACTGCCCAGCTCACTCCCTGCCCCAGGAGAGAATGCTGACCCCTGCAACCACTGGCTGGTTCTTGCTGATACCCCTGAGGGAAGCCGGTCCTCCTGCCCCTCCTCCTCACTCCCACCATCAGTCTGGACTCTGCACCCCGGCTATGGCGTTAGGTGGAAGCAGCCCTAAGGTCTCAGTGCAGTGAGCCTGAGGCTGCTGGTCCGGAGCACAGAGGGGCTGGGGGGAGGGCGGGTAGCAGCAGCTCTGTGAGCTCCAGCACCTCCCCTAGTCGTCGCCTTACTGATTCTGCAGTGAGAGACAGAGGCAGCCTCTGCTACCAAGGGGCACACGCTGAGCCAGGAGGTGGGCACAGAAGTTTCTGGATATTTGGGACCCTTCGGGATGGTATGAAGGCGGCTCTCCCCTTCTCTGCTCAGCCACAGTCTCTGTGTCATCTCCCCAGGCCCACCCGCTGGGCCCTAGGATAAGCCAGGCCCTGGGACCTGGAGAGAGCAAGGCACGGCCTTTCCCCACTGCAGTCACCCCACTCCAGCACTGGGCAGGCTCACGTGACTCTCCCCGGGTCCCCAGCCCACCAAGCCATGGGCCCCGTACCTACGTGGCCCTCCGGCGCTGGGACAGCCGCACCTTCCAGAGCAGCAGCACCTGGCAGAATGCCAGTCTCCAGCAGGCTGGCTGCAGAGTCCCCTGGCCTGTCATCTGGGGTGGCGTCACCATCTCTGGGCCCTGGGCTGGGCCCCTCCAGGGACTGAGATGCAGAGGACCACCTTCCCTGAGAAGCAGATAAGCACTGAATCAGCCATGTCTTCGTGGGTTGCTCCTGGGGCCCAGAGTCGAACACTGAACAAAGTGCCTCACTTGGAGATACAGTGAGGGGAGTGGGTGGAAGAGACTCACTCCACACCTGCCTGCCCCAGGGGCCTCCTTTTGGGCCCTCCAAGACCCAGCAGACTGCACCATCCCCCACCCCGGAAAGCTCCTGGCTCCATCATCTCCCAGTCCAACTACCACCTTTTGTAGGGGAGGGGAGAGAAGGAGCCAGCAGGCCCAGCCCCACCTTTTGCAGGAACAGTGACAGCTGGGTCACCCTGGCCCCATCCAGTGCCCGGAGCTGTTTCGTCCGTACCCATAGCTGCAGGTGCCACCTCAGGTTCCCTGCCCAGCACCCAGTCAGGCACTCCTGGTACTTTGGTCTTTGTCTTTGCAGAAACCAGCACCAGGTCCAGAAGCACCTGGAGGGGTGGAGGGAAAAAAAGAAAGAAAACTAGAGTGGAGGAGGCAGTTGGCAGAGTGCACGGTGAAAAGAAAAGAAACAGAGGAGAGAGCCCAGAGGTTACCAGGTATTGAGTAGGACCGGGGAGGTAGCCAAGCCAGTGAGACCATGGGACTTCACACACCTGAGGCCCCACAGGCCACAGGCTCAATCCCTATCTCCATCTAGAGTAAACAGTGCTCTGGTCTTTCTTCTCTCTCATTCTCTCTCTCTCTCTTTTTGTGGTGCAGGGGGATTGAACTTAGGGCTTAGAGCCTCAGGCATGAAAGTCTCTTTGCATAACCATTATGCTATCTACCCCTGCCCTAAATTTGTTTTAAAAAGACTTTCATGTCTTCTCTGCCAATCAAAGTATGTGGATTTTATTTAGGTATCAATTTGAAGAAACTATCACCAAACATAACCTTGTAAAAACCAACTGGGAATTTGAATGGTCACCAGGTACCAGTGAGTGTCCAGGAGTTATTGTTCATTTTTAGGTGTGATTATGTCCATATGTTGTTGTTGGTGGTGGTTTTTTAATTATTCATTTATTGGATAGAGACAGAAACTGAGGAGGGGAGATAAAGAGAGAAAGACACCTGAAGCCTTGCTTCACCACTCATGAAGCCCGCCCCCCACATACACACACAGGTGGGGATGGGGGCTTGAGCCCAGGTGCTTGTGCACTGTAACGTGCACTTACGTGGCCACATGGCTCCTTGTTGTTGTTGCTTTTTTAAAAAATTTATTTCTTTCCCTTATGTTGCCCTTGTTTTTTTTTATTGTTGTTGTAGTTATTGTTTTTATTGATGCCGTCATTGTTAGATAGGACAGACAGAAATGGAGAGAGGAGGGGAAGACAGAGAGGGGGAGAGAAAGACACCTGAAGACCTGCTTCACCACCTGTGAATTGACCCCCCTACAGGTGGGGAGCCAGGGCCTCGAACCAGGATCCTTACTGCACTTCACGTCATGTGTGCTTAACCTGCTGCGCTACTGCCCGACTCCCCCACTGTTGTTGCTTTTAACAAGTCCCAGGAAAGGAGGGCCCCACCCTGCGGTCTGCCCTCTCCCTCTACCTGTGGCAGAGCACCCGACTTGGGGGGGCTTCCCCATCTCCTGGAAGGCTTCTCCCCACTCAGTTTCTCCTTCCTTGTCTGCACCACAGGTGGAAGACTGCACAGGGGCGGGGGTGGGGGAACTGGAGTGACAGGTGGAGCAGGGTCAGGGGCGAGGCTGACGCCTGGCTTTCTGGGCTTCAGTTTCCCCACGAGTAGCAGCCTTCCCAGTTCAGACACTCAAATGTCTGCTGTGCCCACAGCCATGTCACCTATGTGCCCATGCAGGGCAGGTGCCTGGAGCTGCCCCTCCACGGTCTGCAGCTCCTCAAGAGCAGCAGATGTCAATGTCCCGGGCACGGGGAGGCTCAGCTGAGGGGGCATCTGACAAGTGGCTGCATCAGTGCCGTTTGAACCCTCACTCCCCAAGGACTCACCGGCCCTGCCTGGCCCTGTCTCTCCACTTGTCTAGCACCCCATGTCTCACTCACTGGCTAGTCAGTGTCCTGGCAGGAAGAAGCCTGGACCCTCCATCAGGATTCACTGGTATTGACTGAGCTTCTCTGCCACCCCCAGGCTGCCTGCCAGCTCTGATGGTGAGCCTGGCAGAGAGAGAATGAAGGGAGGGTGTGGACCCCATCCCTATCTGCCCAGGACCCAGGTAGTGCTGGCAGCTGGCAGGAGGAAAGTGCCAAAAAAAAAAAAAAAAAAAGGAGAAGGAAAAGAAGAGGAAGAAAAAAAAGAACACCCACCCACTGTTCTCTTCTAGACAGGAGACTTGATTTTTTTTTTAAATTATTTATGAGGAAGGAAGAGGGAAAGAGAGAACCAAAGCATCACTCTGGCACATGCAGTGTGAAGACTGAAGTCAGGACCGCATACTCGAGAGGCCGACACTTCACTGCGACACCTCCAATGCAGTTTTCTTTGAACTTTTTTTTTATTTTCCATTACCTAAGTTTTTTTAAACTTGTGATTAGTAGTAGGTTACAGGAGTGTAAGGCTACATGGTGGAGAGGGAGGACATGGTGGCAGGAATAATGAAGCAGTCAGGCTGACTGACAGCTATTCGGAATGCTTCCCAAACGCAGCACCGAGACCTATGGTCAGAAACAAACTGAATAAAGGCACTGAACTGAGAAAGCAAGAGTTGGCACTAGACAGCAACGCACCTGATAGAAGGCACAGATTGCAAAGAAAGGAAAGAGAAAGAGAGAGAGAGAGGAGAGAATATCTTCATAGAAGTCTTCCTAGGGGGCCGGGCAGTAGCACAGTGAGTTAAGCGCACATGGTGTAAAGCACAAGGACCCGTGCAAGGATCTGGGTTTGAGTCCAGGCTCCCCACCTGCAGGGGGGAAGCTTCACAAGTAGTGACAGGTCTGCAGGGGCTTATCTTTCTCTCTTCTCTATCTCCCTCCTCCTCTTTCAATCTCTTTCTGTCCTAATAAATGAAATGGGGGGGAAAGGCCCCCAGAAACCTTGGACTCAAAGGGCTGGTACCGAGCTCCAGCCACTGGAGGAAAAAAAGGGGGGAGGGGCGGGGTATGGAGGAGGTGTATAAACTATCAGCTGTGTTCTGCTCACTCTGGGTGGGGGTGGAAGCTGCCCTGAAGCTGTCAGAAGTGTGACTAGTGCTGTGACAGGTGCGTTTTGCACACAGCTCTGTTCACGTCTGGTTTCACCTTTCTCTCTGTGAGGAAGGGAGAATGAGGACATTGGTGTGGGGGAGGGCACAACACTGCCCAGGTCACAGTCACCCCCCAAAGAGGCCGCCAGACTACCTGTCGCTGCTGCTCTTGGGGTTCGGCTCTGGCTTGCTTCCTGGGGTGCCCGGGCCCTGGCATCCCCCCCACCCCCCACCCCCAGCGGAGGAGTTCCTGGCCTGGCCTGGAGGTGAGGCAGCCCCTGCTTCTGCTGCAAAGTTGTAGATTTCCTCTAGGCCAAGAGACAAGAGAGGTGGGGTGTCAGCCTGGAGAGGGGCAGCAGGAAAGGGGCGGAGCAGGAGGCACCCATTGCAGAGCCTGTGGCCTTGACCCCTAGACTACCCTGCCTCTGGGAGAACAGAGGAGTGACTGGAGACAGAGAGCCAAGAAGAGAGTTTTCCTTAAAAGGCAAAGCAGGGTGGGGCCTTCCCAGAGCACCTTTCCCCACAAGGCTCCTTCCACTTCCTGCTGAAACTGGTATAAAAATCAATCCCGTGGGGCCGAGCAGTGGGGCACCTGCACGAGTGTGAGTGTTACTGTGCATGAGGACACGGGTTCGAGCCCCCCGCCCCCGTGAGTGGTGACGCAGTGCTGCAGATGCCTCTCCTTTGCTCTCTGGTTCTCTCTCCCCACCCGCCCTGTCTCTCTTTCTCCCTCTATCAAAGAAAATGGGGTGGGGGGATGGCTGCCAGGAGCTGTGGAGTAATTGTGCAGACGTCAAGCCCCAGCGACAATAAATAAAGTAAGTGATTAATTAAAATTGGAGAAGTAAGAGAAGAGAAAGAAAGTGCACTTGGGTGGTAGAAGGGTATGTTTACTACTTCAGCTTCACAAGCAGCCTGGGAGTGCTGTCACCATGGCAGAGCTAAAGATATGGAGATATGGAGAGGACAGGTAGCCGGCCCAGGAGGGCACAGCAGAAAAGTAGGATAGAAAGAGAGAAAGGAAGGAAGGACAGAAGAAGAAAAGGAAAGAAAGAAAGAAAGAAAGAAAGAAAGAAAGAAAGAAAGAAAGAAAGAAAGAAAGAAAGAAGGGGCTGGGTGGTGGCACACATGTTACAATGCACAAGGACCTGGGTTCAAGTCCCTGGTCCCCACCTGCAGGGGGAAAGCTTCACGAGTGCTGAAGCAGGGCTGCTGGTGTTTCTCTGTTTCTCTCCCTCGCTATCTCCCCTTACTCTTTGGATTTCTGGCTGTCTCTATCCAATAAATAAAGATAATAGAAAGAAAGAAAGAAAGAGTAAATAAGAAAGGAAGAAAGAAAGAAAGAAAGAAAGAAAAGGTAATTAAGGAAGAAAGAAAAAGGCCAGGTAGCAGCACACCTGGTTAAGCACTCACATTACAATGCACAAGGACCTGGGTTCAAGTGCCTGGTCCCCACCTGTAGGGAGAAAGCTTCACGAGTGGTGAAGCAGGGCTGCAGGTGTCTCTGTCTCTCTCCCTCTCTATCTCCCCCTCTCCTCTCCATTTCTCTGTCTTTATCCAATAAGAAAGAAAGAAAGAAAAGGAAGAGGCAGAGTCAGGATTTGAACCCTGGCCAGAGCTGGAGCAGGAGTTTGGGCAGACGACTCAGTCTGTCTTCCTGCACAGACACACGGCCTCCCACCCCTTCTCCCCTGACCTTTTGGAAGCTCTGAGCCAGCAGAGCCTGCATGTGTTGTGCCCGCGCCTCCTCCAGGTGGGCCTCCCGGAGCCACAGGGCCCAGCACGGCGCCCGCAGACCCTGACACAGCAGGTACTGGCGGCCCTGGGCCTGTGCTGCTGCCACGGCCTGCCATCTCTGTGCCAAGTGTCGCCAGGCTCTGAAACATCTGGACAGCAGCCGCCTGCTGGGGGTGCGGAGGGAGGCTGCTCCAGGGCAGATTCAGCCCCGGTTCTGGGGAACAGGGAGGGGGCTCAGTGCCACCCCATGACCTTTCTGGCTTTGCCCAGGGTGGAGACACTGTGAGGACTTCACTGCTGTAGAAACTGCAGGCTGGAGGGACCCCTCCCTCTTGGGGGCAGGGGGAGGGGTTGGGGAGCTTCAGAACTGAAAGGCCGAGAGGCAGGGGGTTGCTTCCTTTGACCTCAGGCATGCAGGGAGGTTTCCAAAGTTTCAGATTCCTGGCAGTCGGTGACCCCACATTTCTGTCCTGGGGCCCAGGGGGTCTCTCTCCTTCCCTGGCTGGGACAGTGTGAGGGAGGGTCCCCCTGCAGCTCAGACACCTGGGTCCCTGTTCCCAGAGTTGGCTCTGGTCCCCACCCTCAACCCATGTTCTCATCGGGCTTTCCCAGACTCCAGGCTTGTCATATCCTGGGCTTTGTCCTTGGGGAGCAAAGGGGTACAACACGATGGCCAGCCTGAGTGGCAGCAGGGTAGTACTCCAGTGAGGCTCCCCAGGCCCCCCCAGCTCCCCTCCCAGACCCCCCCCCCAAGCCTCTACCTTGAGGGCGCTCCTGGCTGGAGCAGGGCCTGGCACACAGGAAGCAGGATAGGCTCTGACCAGAGTCTCCCTCAGTGTGGCCTCCCCTCCTTCCTGCTCTGGCAGCACGGCCCGGGGTCCAGCCAAGGCTGAGGAACAGAGACTGGCCCTCTTGATGTGCTTGGGCCCCCCCTTTGTCCCCCAACACACGGGTGTTCTGGGGAGCAGTTCTCTCCTCGCCTTAGAGGGCAAGTAGGAAGAACACCCCAGCGAGGGTCCAGGACACCCCCACTCTGTGTATGCAGAGACACCGGAAGGCCCTCCAGCTCCAGCTGGCAGCCTGCCTCCCAGACCGAGGGTCCAGCCTGCACCCCGTGAGTCTCGGGGGGGCCTGCAGCTTCCCTGGGCTGCGCACAGTGCTTTTTCCTTTCAGCCCACACAGCACCAAGGGGCCGGCTGGGTTGGTTCTCCCTGATCTGGGGGTTCTGTCTGGGGGACCCTGTGGCTTCCTGGGATGCCTGACCCCCACACCCAAGACGGGCCACCTGGAGCTCCAGGTGCTGCATGGAGGCCACAAGCTGGTGCATCGCACCCTGAGGCCAGCTGTGGACAGGAGCAGCCAGGTCCTCCAGAGTGAGGGGCTCCCCCTCCAGCCTGGAGGTCCAGCTCCCCAGCTCGCAGAAGGGCCTGGAGTCCGGCCAACTCCGCTCACTGAAGGCCGCTGCCCCAGGGTAGGCAGGGGAGGGCCTCAGCCTGCAGGCAGAGGAGGCGAGAGGCCCTCTGGGAAGGGGAGGTCCCCAGGCTGTTGCTTGGGGCCAGGGGTGGGGGCTGGCAGGAGCCCCTCTGGCAGCCCAGCTGGTCTCCCTCATGCCCAGGTTGCTCTGCTGAAGGGCAGAGTCCCTGGCTCTGCCTGGGGCCCTCCTGGCCGGGGAGTCCAGGTTGCTCTGCTGCAGGAAGCCAGAGCTGCTCCGCTGATCTGCTAGCTCCTTCAGGGGCAGGCCCGGGCGGGGGCAGAGCGGCAGGTTGGTCTGGACTGGGTTGGGCTCACGGTGCAGGGCTGTCCCTGGAAAGGCCTGCAGGTGCTCACTACCCAGGCCCACAGCCGGGCTCTTCAGGAGTCTCTGTGATGCTAAAGAGAGGAGAGAAAGGCATGCTCTGGGCAGAGGTGGGGCTATCAGCTGAGAGGGAGGGGGAGACAGGTGGGAGGGCAGGAGTAGGGGAACACGAGAGGCCCTGTTATCTTTGTATTTATTTTTTTATCTTTATTTATTGGGTAGAGACGGTCAGAAATAGGGAAGGGGGATAGAGAGACAGAGAGACACCTGCAGCCCTGTTTCACCACTCACAAAGCTTTCCCCTTGCAGGTGGGGACTGGGGGCTCGAACCTGGGTCCTTGTGCGTTGTAATATGTACTCTCAGCCATGTGCACCACCACCCAGCCCCAGGCCTTGCTATCTCTGTCCTCCTCGGTGGGCTCTTGGGTGGCACCCTGGGCTCTGCACTCTTGGTGTCTGCTGCTATGGAGGGAGCCCAGGCAACAGGTGGCCAGCTGGGCTTAGAGTCACAGGGAAGGCGACAGGAGGCTGTGGATTCAGGGAAATAGGAGCATGGCTGAGCATGCACAGTACCGTGCTCATGGACCTGAGTTCAAGACCCCAGAACCCACCTGCAGAGGGTAAGCTTCATGAGCTATGGAACAGGCCTGCAGGTGTAGGTGTGTGTGTGTGTGTGTGTGTGTCCCTCCTATCTCACCTCTCCTCTCTATTTCACTCTCTCTCTATCCAAAATTAAAAAATATTGACGGACATCCTGATTTCCATCTTGAGCAAGGAGGTGGGAGGCTGATGGACAGCAGGCGAGTATAGGAGCAAGACCCAATGTACCAAACTGCAGCTGCAGACCCCAACCCCCAAGGCCCTTTCATACAGGTGAGAACCCCCCACCCCACCCTGGGACCAATAAAATGAGTGGGAGGCCCAGCAGGCAGACAAGGCCATCCAAGCTTGTGAATAGACAGAAGCTCGTCCTAGGTTTCCAAGTTCTAGTTGTATAGGAGCAGCTCAAGAAAAAAAAAAAAAAAACCAGGGGGGCCGGGTGGTGGTCTTAAACTAACATAGTACGAAACACAAAGACCCACACATGGATCCCTGCTCGAGCCCCCGGTTCCCCACCTGTGGAGGGGGGGAGCTTTAGAAGTGGTGAAGCGGGGAGTCGGGCGGTAGCGCAGTGGGTTAAGTACACGTGGTGCAAAGCGCAAGGACCACCTTCAGGGGAGTCGCTTCACAGGTGGTGAAGCAGGTCTGCAGATGTCTATCTTTCTCTCCCCATCTCCTCTCTCTATTTCTCTCTGTCCTATCCAACAATGACAACATAATAACAATAACTACAACAGTAAAACAACACGAGCAACAAAAGGGAATAAGTCAATAAATAAATATTTTTTAAAAAAGAATAAAAAAGTGGTGAAGCAGGTCTGCAGGTGTCTCACTGTCTCTCTCCTTACCTCCCCTTCCTCTCTCAATTTCTCTGTGTCCTATCCAATAAAATGGAAAAAATGGCCACCGGGAGCAGTGGATTCTTAGCACTGAGCCCCAGCCATAACCCCGAAGGCAAAACAAAAAAACAAACAAACAAGCAAACAAAAACATTAATCCCCACCCCCGCCAAAGAAAAAGAAAAAAGTAATCAGCTTCTGCCATGTCACCGAAGTGGATCCCACTCTTGACTGGCCCAGCTCTGTGGCTGAGGCTGCGATTGTAGGGTCAGGGTCGCAAGGTTCTGAGACGGCCTGGTGGGCAGGGGCTCCAGGCAGACACTGAGAGGAACCCGGACCCGGACCCAGACCCATGGAACTTCTTACTTGGGGCTGTCTAAACAGCTCACCTGGACCGTGTGCTGCTTTGCCACGAGTGTGAGCCAGGTTAGAGCCCGGCCCACTGCACTGAAGGAGGTTTCCGGGCTATAGTCTCTCCTCGCCCCACCGCTCTCGCTGTCTCCCCCTCCCTCCCCCATCCCTATGTCCCTTCTTTTCTTCTCCCACCCTTTCTTCCTCCCTCTCATCCCAGTCTCTATCTTAAAAAGAAAACCTCTTAGGGGCCAGGTGATAGCGCACCTGGTTGAGCTCACATGTTACAGTGCGCAAGGACCCAGGTTTGAGCCCCTGGCCCCCGCCTGCAGGGGGAAAGCTTCACAAGTGGTGAAGCAGTGCTGCAGGTGTCTGTCTGTCTCTCTCCCTCTCTATCAACCTCTTCCCTCTCAGTTTCTGACTGTCTCTATCCAGCAAATAAATAAAGATAAAAAAAGAAAAAAAGAAAAGAAAACCTCTTGCCTGGCCTCAAGGGGGTTGCCAGCCTGGGGGGCACATTCTCCTTGTGTCTGGTGTCAGGTCTCAGCTCCATGGGTTCCGGTGCATGGAAGGCAGCCTCCTGGTCTACACCACAGCTGGTGCTCTGGCCTGTCACTCAGATGGACCCTGAGGAGCAAGATCCAACATATCAAGCCAAGGTGGCCACGGCGCTGAGTCCCTCCTTCCCGCTAGGTCACCCAAGACCTTTCCACTGCAGACAGGACTGCCCACGGGAGGACGGAAGGGCTGGGAAGGCCCGTAGGTAGACAGGGGCCAGCAAAATAGCTCACTGGGACAGTGCACTGCTTTGCCATGTGCACCACCCGGTGTAAGCCTGGCCCCCACCACGGTGAAAGGAGCTTGGGTACTCGTGGTTTCTCTCTTTCCTTTCTTTCTTCTTTTTTTTCTTTTAATATTTATTTATTTATTTCCTTTTGTTTTATTGTTGTAGTTATTATTGTTGTCGTTTTCATTGGATAGGACAGAGAGGGGATGGGGAGGAGAGAG
>NW_026647700.1:0-30164 GCF_950295315.1 Erinaceus europaeus
TTTTATGAAATCATTTAAGTAGTTCCCCTTTATAGTTTTTTTTTTACACCCCCTGTACATTCAACATAGCAGCAAAGTTCAATCAAGTACTGCATTTTAACTAAACAGAGGTATCATTAAAACAAGATATGACTTCCTTCTATGGGCAAAGGAGATAGCATAATGGTTATGCAAAAAGATTCTCTTGTCTGAGATTCTGAGGTCCTAAGTTCAACCCTCATATTACCATAAGCTAGAGCTGACCAGTGCTCTGGTAAGAAAAAAAAAATGGTATTAGTTGGTAAGATTATGCTTTCTTTTCTAATAAAGTGAGATGGTATAATTTAGGTAAGGCTGCCAGATTTTATTTATTTATATGTATATGTCTGTTACCAGAGCACTATTAAACTCTGGCTTGTGGTGTAGGGGATTGAAGCCAGGACCTTGCAACCTCAGGCATGAAAGTATCTTTTCAAAAACATTATGCTCTCACACCCCAGATTTTAAAAGGTAATTTGAAACTAAAATTGATTGTTTAGATAACTCCTATCCACTGGGTGCACCACACACACAAATGTGTGTGCATGTGAGTGTGTATGCATGTATACATGTAAAAAAAATAACATTGAGTAACATATAATACTTTAAATATGCACACATTGAGAGGAAAAAATTTTGACAAAAGTTCCCAAAGTCTTAACTTCTTTTAACTGCAAGTTGAATGTCAGTATGTACTTGTACAATTGATCCACACTAGCCAAAAAATAAATAAATAATTAAATAAGTAAGTAAATAAGCATTACAGTAACACACTTGAACTACATGAAATGTAACTGCTAAATTGATTTTACAAGCTTTTGACCTATTGACATGCTAAGATAAAAGTTATGAGTCCTTTAACTGGGGTTTTAGAACTCTTATAATTTTTAAAAAAAAGAGAATATTTTCCTGCTCGGACCACACACGCTGACTGTTCTGACAGAGATATGGATGTTGAAGCGTTCTTCTGAGTTTTAAAACCCAAGAGGAATAAACAAATTTTATATCAAACAGGTTTCACTTTGATCTTAACTGGATTGTCTACTTACATTTGTATTGAGGCCTTTCTTTATTCATGATACTTTTTTTTTCCAGGTTAGAAGTAAGTTGACTTTAAAAAAAACCTAGGAGACATTAAAGCCTACCTCTTTTTTCTCTAAAAGCAAATTTAATGAAAGTGATACCTAAATAAAAAATCTAAACTATTTTAAGAATGTCTTCAATGGTGAAAACTATTATGGTGGCACATTGGCAGCAAGGGAAAAATGCCTCATAAATACCTAGTTTAACAACTGTGGTTTTTTTTATAATTGTAAACTGTAACATGTCTGTTAGAGGGAAACACTAAATATTCAGGTAAAAAAAAAAAGAATAATTTGAAACACAATGAGATGTTAAAGTTTAGACTAGGAGAATAAAATAAAGTGCATAAAGATAATGTTATTTCATCTAACAGAATTATAGGGATAATAATTCTAATTATTTTTTTAATTTATTTAAGAAAGGATAAATTAACAAAACCATAGGGTAATTCTAATTAATTTTAATTAACTAAAACAAAAAAAAATTCATGGGATAGAAGGAAAGAATGACTTGAATAGGGAGTCGGGCTGTAGCGCTGCGGGTTAAGCGCAGGTGGCACAAAGCACAAGGACCGGCATAAGGATCCCGGTTCGAGGACCGGCATAAGGATCCCGGTTCGAACCCCGGCTCCCCACCTGCAGGGGAGTCGCTTCACAGGCGGTGAAGCAGGTCTGCAGGTGTCTATCTTTCTCTCCCCCTCTCTGTCTTCCCCTCCTCTCTCCGTTTCTCTCTGTCCTATCCAACAACGACGACAACAACAATAATAACTACAACAATAAAAAAACAACAAGGGCAACAAAAGGGAATAAATAAATAAAATAAAATATTTAAAAAAAAAAAAGAATGACTTGAATAGAAAAAAAGGATGATACATGAGATGAAGAAACAGGATTAGCCTGCCATTCTACTTGAAGAAGACTGATCTTGAGATGAGTGCAGCCTGCAATGTTCCCATCTATGGCCATGAACTGTGAGCTCAGACCAACAGGGGCTTGGAGGTTGCATAGGCTCCTTTGCTAAAGATAAATATATATGGGCCCTGGGTCAGGTGGATGGGGAAAACAGTTAATTTTTTTCATAGTTTTTTTTTTCCATGTCTGGGAACTACACTTTGCCCTAATCCAATTTTCTAGCTCTTTTGTCTACTCTGATACCATCTTCTCAGACAATATTTTTGTCCAATTCCATGTTAGCTATCAAATTCAAGCAAAAACTACAACAGTTGTGGGCCCCTAAGAACATACCTAAAATGGACTTCCTAGCTTCTTTCCACCCTATGATCCCTATTCTCATTTGCTCTGTTCCTACTTTTTGTTTCCTGTTCATTAATCATTTTGTTCTGCTTTATATATTGCTGCCTTTCTGCTACCATGATTCCATCCTGACTTCTCTGGGTAGACAACCTCACCAGTGTGTCTTAGAACCTCCCTCACTACCAGGGAAATATAGAAACAGGCTGGAGGTCTGGGTCAACCTGCCAACACCTATGTCCAGCACAGAACAACTACAGAAGCCAGAACTCTCACCTCTGTACCCTCAAAATAATTTTTGTCTAGACTTCAGTGGTGGAGAAATGCTAGGGGGAAGATGACAAAAGGACTCTGAATTCCAATTCCATCAGAATCCAGAGAAAGAAGAAAGGGAGGGACATTTGGATGTAGTAATAGGTATATATGAAACTTGGGAAAAGAGAGAGAGAGAGAGAGAAGATGGGGCCATAAGGAAAAAAAAAGGCAAACATACAAATATAGACAGATAATTATAGAAATAATAATTAACCCATAACTGCAACCTTAAGAGAACTGCTATAGCTTACAATGGAAGGATTGGGCATTCAGAACTCTGGTAGTGGGGATGGTGCAGAGTTGTTCCCCTTGTAATTATTTGTAATTTTGTAAACCAGTATTAAATCACCATAATTTGTGTCCTTTGACATTACTTGTATAAGGCTGTGCCACTGGTTGCTTCTGTTCTCCCTAGAACACAGAACTTGCATACCTCACACCTGGAGACTCCACATTCAATCCCCAAATAGCATATGCTCTGGCCTCTCTGCCTCTGTCTCTCTCTCTCTTTCTCATAAAAATTAAATAAGGAAATCATTCTTTAAATGGATGGGAAAGCCAAGATTTAAATTACATTCTATATGAATTTGTAAAAAAAAAAAAAAATGATAATAACAAACTATCTCTAAGACTTTGTGAAAAGTATGTTGGTTATCACTGGGAGGGGTTGGGGGCCATAGAACTTTGTGGTGGGTGTGGTCCTATGCCTCTGTAATATTATAATGTTGTAAACCACTATTAAATTACTAATATTTTTTAAAAAGAAGACAAAGGCAATATTTGTTTTTAGTTCATGTATTTAAAAGCCTGTTTGATTTTTCTTTAACAAAAATCATGTGAACTACTCTCCCTATTAAACATGGAAGAAAGATATTTGTCTATAACATAAAATCATTGATCTGAAGAAAAATAAATAAAAAGTCCCTTCTAGTTGAATGTCTACAGTTTTGAGGGCAAGACTTGGCATTCAGGAAGATGCCGGCTGGTTCCATTGATTGAGTGCAGAAAGTGCCATGTAGCAGTGTTGGGTTAAATCCTCACTATAGCCAGATTAAGATGACAGAGGTCCTGTCATTAAAATGATTTACAACTGAGAAAACTGTGCTTTAGGGAGGTTAAAGAGGTGTGCCCAGTATCCACAGTGCATGTTGAGGTGGAAACTGTTTGCTAACTCCTGTCTGACAGTAGTTCCATGATGAGTTTGGGATGCCTATGGTTAGATTGGGGTTGGGGAGTCGACCCAGATCTAACATCATTTAAAGGTCTGAATAGTATAATTCCATCACTGAGCATCTTGTGCCTCTCATCTCGTACTCCACTGCCCCCCCCCTTTTTTTCTAACTGCCCCAAGGGTTATCGCAGAAGTTTGGTGACTGCATGATAAATCCACGACTCCCCTGTGGCCACTTTTTCACCCCTTCCTTTTCTTTTATAGAGACAGAGAGAAGTTGAGAAGGGAGGGAAAGTTGAAGTAGAAAGAAAGGGAGACGCCTGTATCTCTTATTTTACTGCTCAGGAAGCTTCCCCCAGGTTCAAACCTGGGTTCTTGCCCATTATAACATGCACTCTACGAGGTGTGTTGCCACCCAGCCCCTTAATTCTCTTTTCTTTTTTTTTTTAATTTTATTTATTTATTTTAAAATTTTATTTATTTATTCCCTTTTGTTGTCCTTGTTGTCTTATTGTTGTAGTTATTATTGTTGTTGTTGGATAGGACAGAGAGAAATGGAGAGAGGAGGGGAAGACAGAGAGGAGGAGAGAAAGATAGACACCTGCAGACCTGCTTCAACACAGCGACTCCCCTGCAGGTGGGGAGCCGGGGTTCGAACCGGGATCCTTATGCCGGTCCTTGTGCTTTGTGCCACCTGCGCTTAACCCGCTGCGCTACAGCCCGACTCCCTAATTCTCTTTTCTTATGGAAGCATAGTTTTAGCAAATAGGATAGTCTACATGCAAAGAAGAGGCTATGGATACAGCTGCTTAAGTTTCCTTAAATAACTGATAGTTATTGCTTCAGTCTCTGTTTTTATAGTCCCAAGTCTCTCTGTTACTCACCAGTGACAAGATGTATCTAATGTCATTCTTGTTTAAAACTGGTAGTGATTAACAGGTTGATGGATATCTGCTGTGATAATAACTTGACCAGTTCCCTAGTTCAGAGATGATACATCCAAATAACATAAGAATAAATGAACACAGGAAGCAAGCACCTTAGTAGTTTATGAGTGAATTTATCCTTAGAGATTATATAAACTCATATACAAAGTCATCCTTGCTTTAAAAAAAAAAAAGGAAATTTACACAGCAATAGAAACAAGTAGTGATCCAGTGAAATAATGGTGATTTGTTGGGCAAAAAATAACAGTATCTCGGGAAAAAGAGGGTGAGGAGTCCCCAGGAAAGGAAACAGCCCCTTTCTCTTTTAGGTTATAGTTGAATAAGGTTTGGAAGAAGAAGGAAGAGGAGGCACTTCTTAAATCTGGCTGACTTCATCACAGACCTCTAACTTTGATGACTGAGGCAGGAAACACTGTTATTTAAGCTGAGGCTTACTGAGGCTCTCTTGTGTAATTAGGGAACAGAAAGGCACGGCCCACAGCAGAGCCTCCAGATTTAATTACCTGCCACCTAGTTGTACCTCCGTGGTAAGAAGCAGTTCACCAATAGCATTTATTAATGAATTGCTGGATTTCCTTATAAGACACTGGGAGCCTGTCGGGAAATTCAGCTCTTAACAATAAGACACTCAGCATCTGTAGCAATATTACAGCAATAACAAAAACAAGATGAAGGAAAGATTTGGAAAAAATGAAATCGCACTTTAAAAGTGATGATTTTTTTTCTAAGCCATGTTAGTTGGAATGACTCTTTTGGCTACTTGCCTGTGAATTATTGCCCTTTCACAACAATTGTGGCCACACAGGTGCTAGTCTGAAGTGGCCCTTACATTCTATCAAGGGACATGCCTTCAGATGCCCCTGCTTTTCAGGGTTCCGTCAACATCAGGCCTGTAATCTGGGTGGAGAGTATGGATATACTTCAGAAGTGGTTGGGATGATATCCACTAGGAGAATGTCTTGTTTGGATCATTATTTAAAAGAAATAAAGACACTTTGTTGAACTTCCTTTTCCTCTTAATTCCCACTAGGGGGAAAAAATTAGGAAGGAGTAAACCAAGACTGTCCAGTTCTGGTGGTCTTGATTAAATATAGAATAAGTGGAATGCAAGTCATTTTAAACTAAAACACCTTTCCTTGTATTCATTATAAAAGAGATTGTGCTCTTAATAAACTTCAACTTGGGTCTATAAAAAAAAAAAATCAGGGAAGACAGGACAGTATATGAGAGGTACTGGTCATGACTATTGTCTTTAAAAAACTGTTGTTTTGAAAGTTCTGCCTTGGGGCTGAGTGGTAACTCACCTAGTTAAATACACATGCTACAATATACAAAGTCCCCCAGTCTCCACCAACAGGAAGAAAACTTTTAGTAGTGAAGCAAGTCTTCAGGTGTCTATCTCTATCCTTCTCTTAGTACCCCCCTCATTTCTCTTTTCCCTCCTGATAAATAAATAAGTTCTGCCACTGGAGAATATTCATTAATCAAAGGAAAGAAAAAGAACAGCAGTGTAAGAAACAGGGTGGTTTGGTTTTTGTATTCCCTTTTTTATCCACACAGACAATGGCCTCTTCCCTGCTTTCTTCCTGGTTAGCAGATTTGAAAAAACACATATAAAATTGATTATGTTCTGAAGCTTAATATGCTAAGTAAATAAAACTTCAATACAGTTTTCTCTGCTAAAAAGCAAGGGATGATTAACTGGATGCAGGGAGTCTTCATTTTATATGTGACTTACCCTCAGAAAATGGAATCCCAACAGTGCATTTCTGCGCTATGTCATTTTCTAGGTAGTACAACAGTATTATGGGGTGTGTGTGTGTGTGTGTGTGTGTGTGTGTGTGTGTGTGTGTGTGTGTGTGTGTGTGTGTGTATTCTGTTCAAGTAAATATAGGTTTTCCTTTAAGAAAGAAAAGAAATTAATAAAAGCTCCCAATACCAACAAGGAAAATTAAGAATCACTTGAAAACTGATCATACTTAGATCTAGTCTTATCCATTTTGCCTTATGAAATTCAGTATATATTTTTCACTACTGAACAGGATATTTGGGCCAAGTTATTTCACCAAGTCTACTTCCAGTGATGGTGTTAGCTAGTGTTTTCTTGAAGTCAAAATGAAACCCTGCCTCATTGTCATTGACAGGATTTATGCAGCTTTTTAATGATGTTGTTGGTCCTTGGATTATTAGCAGCCAGTACATAGTTACTGTTGTCTGTCTGATCTTCAGTATGTAGGTTATACATGTAGCATTTTGAAAAAACAAAATATAAAACCTTGTTAAATCATTCATTTGGCATCATAAAACTGATTGTTTATAACATTTAACTATTTCAAAATGGATTAATGCCAACTGATTAGTGTAAGCTCTAGAGTCAAGAAGGAAAACAAAAAAAACATAATTGGTTAATTAAAGGGATCTGTATTTTCTGCAAACACAAGAAAGTCTCCAAGAGTGCATCACCCTTGTAATACTTCTGTGGGCAAGTTATTAACTCTTTTTAAAATTCTGTTTGTAAGGATATTTGTCATCATCAGTGGTAACCATCTCTCTTGCTTCAGATGTGTTAAGTCTTTGCACTTATTCATACTTTTATGTAGTGTTTGTAGTTTGTAAAAGGAAATTGATTTTCTTGTAATGGGAAAATCATCGCTCCTATTATAACATAAAACTTTAATTTGATGTCTCCTTCACTGACCCAAGTTAATTAGAACAAAAACATGTTAACAAAGTGAGCAAAGTTCTTTCTTTCATGCATCAATTTTACTGCCCAGGGTTGGCCTCAGAAGGTCTTAAATGAAGGTGCTGGGAGGTGGGCTTCGTGGCCGGGGGTGGGGGGATTCACTGTGACAGACTTTGAAATATTGACACTCAGGGTAAAACCTGAACTTATTCAGATCACTGACTTTTAAGGAGCAAAGAAATGTAAAGGGGTTATCAGTAATGGTCAGAACACACAACAGCTGAAAACGTAGACATGGCTTCCTCTTTAATTTGAGCAGATGGAATGTACTTCTCCAAAATCAAACGGAAATAGTAAAATTTAAAAACTTTTATGAGTACCCAGTGCAGCTGCACCTGGCTTTCCTAATTGCCTTCAACTGAATCATTACTGGGGAGGCAAGATGTTTAGCCACCAATAGCCCTTATTAATGTATAATAGGAATTGACTTGTAAAACAGAATTATTGGGATGGCATGATGTCATAAAGACAGAGTGCTGACATTTTAGATTGCTTTATATAGGATTGTTGAGTTATAATTTAGAAATGGAATATTCCTTTGGTGATTAGTCACAATTTGCTGTGACGTAGGCAGAAGGATGCACAGACTTCATAACTCTTACGGCCCTCCCCTAAAAGTCTATGTTCGTGCAGCTACATCTCATTATTATGAATTATTTATGAGAAGGGGAAAAATCTTCTCTAGTAATGTGCAAGACCTATCACAGGTATACAGAAATGAAATAGTTCAGTAATCCTATTTCCCTGATCCCTGTAAATATGTTTAAGCCTTGCAACTGTAAAAATGCCTGCAGATTTCCTCATTGGTCTCAATGCAAACCATGGGATAAGGTTAATTTTGCTAGACCTCAAACTTAGAATCTGTCAATATGGCTCTGTGATTAATAGGTACAGACTTTTTACCTGCCTCATAAATATAATGGGCCTTGTTACTGGGCTCTGTTTGCAGAGCAATAGTTAACATGATGTCAACACTTCCATTGTAAAACCAGTTTTTGGAGGGGTTTATAACTTGGTCATAAAAAATCACTTGGGATGACACTTTGAATATGAGGTTTTGGTCCTGGGGGACAGAAATACTTAAAGGGGCAGACTTAAGTGTTCTGTATACTGACTTGTATGTTTATGGAGACCTGAGTATGTTAAAAATCCAATTTTTATATACTTTAAATAAAAAGAGAAAAATTAATAATAAAAAGTATTTATCATCCATTTTCCCCCTAAGGAAATACCCTCTAGTTAGGTATTGGGTTTTTCATTTTAAACCAGAAGGAAACATTTTAACGTGGGTATGATACGTATCAGAATATATTAAAAATGATTCAGTATTAACATCTCAGAGACATTAGTACTGAGTGCCAACAATAATAATAATGCCTGTTGACTCTATAAAGCCATGTTTTAGGTCAAAATCAATAAGAATCCCTTAACAAAGTTTAAAATACACAAGCCTTGGAAAATATAGTATGAAGTGGGTTGCCATGGGTTAAGACAAGCATCCTTTCTGAATTTGAATATAAATCTGTTGTCTTGAAGCCACAGAAAGCTTGCCAAGCCCTACTCCAAGACCAGTTTTTTTTCTCACCACCTGTGTCCTAGAGATTTCATGAAGAGGGTACCCAACATCACAGGGGGTGGAGTCCCCTCAGAACTTAGGGAGTCGTGGAAGGAATGAAGGAACCCTTCTCGCTTTAGTGGACAGTACTTCTCTCTGTAGGTTTGTGAAAGCAAAGGCCAGGAAGCCAGGATTAACTTTGTTAGGATGGGGGGTGAGGCAGGGAATGAACCAGAAGCTGTGGTTAGAGCCCTAACTTTTCAAGTGCGCATTCTGCTGCCACAATTTACTTGACTTGTTGGATAGCTTAAGAGTTTTTATTTAACAAGTCATCTTACAGGACTTTGTAAGTATTCCAAAGCCACTAGTTGGACTGACCAAAGAGGTTTTATTGTTCTTGTTGTTAGTTTGTTTTCATCTTTTGTGGGGATGGATAGGCTTAGTTGTGCCATAAAACCAGTAAAGCAAGACTTTGTTAAGTCCACAATGATGGGTAAGATTTTGATTTTTCTCCCTTCCTCTGACACGCTTTTCTACCCTTTCCTTTCACCATCCCTCTCTCCCTATATTAAAAAAAAAGAATTATTAAATTAATTTTTAAAAGGAGGGAGGGAAGGAAAAAAAGACTGTGTCCTTTAAGGCAGCAGTAACAAATCGTTAAAATGGGGGAAATAAAAACAACATTTGGAGGCCCTGTTAGCGAGGGGTTTTTCCAGAATCTTTAGCAGACAGTGTTGCAGTGTGGTAGGCACAAGACTAGCATTATTTCAGTAGTCTTTATAGTACCTGAAATGGCTACTGAAATACACTCATAATTGTTTTCTGCTCTCATTCAATCGTCATGCAAAGGAACGAACTCTTCTTTTTTTGTTAAATTTGTGAACATAGTGTGTAAATTAATATCTACAATTCTTAGGTTGTAATATCTACAATTCTTAGGTTGTCAGTCAATTAGCTTGAGTTATAAGACAGAGAGGACCCCAATAAATATTCAGGGCCAATGGTACAAGCCTAATTTCTTTGAATGATTGCCCACATGATTTTTTTTTATTCAGAAACGTCCCTGATAACACTGACAGTTAAAGTAGAGACCATATTAATGGAAACAGTGATGAACAGATTTGTAGCACTGAATTTTGACAAATAAAAAGTGATCCTTGGAGGTTGGGAGGGTAGTGCAGCAGATTAAGCACACCTGGTACAAAGTGCAAGGACCCAAGTAAAGATCCTGGTTCAAGTCCCGACTCCCCACCTGCAGGGGAGTTACTTCACAGCGGTGAAGCAGGTCTGCAGGTGTCTTATCTTTCTCTCCCCCTCTCTGTCTTCCCCTCCTCTCTCCATTTCTCTCTGTCCTATCCAACAACAATGACATCAAGAACAATAACAATAATAACTACAACAACAATAAAAAACAAGGGCAACAAAAAGGAAAATAAATAAATATATATTTAAATTATTTTTAAAAAGTGATCCTTTGAACTAAGTACATTATATGTTATTGGTGTTATCATCCTTATTTTACAAATTACATGAAATAAATGGCATATTAAGATCTTTCTGTTATGGATACTGAGCCTTAGAAGTTGACTTAAATTTTCTGAGGCCAAGTATCTGGAACAGGAGCCCAGGTGCTATTCTAAAGCCTGTAATATTCACATTTTTTAACTTACAATTCAGAAGTTGAGGGCTCATGAGTAAATATTATTTGCAAATTCACAAGTGAATATTTATTGAGCACCTATCATGTGATAAGCCTTATGCTTGGGCTCTAGGGAAACAATATGAACAAGATAGCCTTAAGGAGTTTATAGCTTTTGAGAATTTGTAAGGTGTGAAGTAGGAATACTAGGAAATAAACAGAAAAATGCAGACCCAGAACTAACTGGAAAGATGGCAAGAGTCCCAAAAGGAACAGCCTGAAGCGGTGCTTGATTTAAATGTAGGGGACCAAGTAAGAACTCTTAGAAGCTGCAAAGATGAAGAAGAGGATGATGACCTTTGCCAGGTGGAAGAATTAACTAAGTTCACTGGTAAAGGAAAGCATTTTATTTGTTTATTTATTGACTAGAGAAAGAGAGAAATAGAGAGGGAAAGGGGAAATAAAGAGAGAAAAATAGAGATGTATCTGCAGCCCCGCTTTGCCACCCATGAAGCTCTCCCCCTTGAAATGGGGATTGCACCTTGAACCCTACCTGGTTCTTGCGCCTGGTAATGTGTATGGTCTACCAGCCCCAAAGGAAAGCATTTTCAGTTGGAAGTACAACAAATGCAAAGTAGATAAGAAAAAGTTTAAATTAGAGTCTGAAATCTCAGCAGTGATCCATCAGCACCAGAGGGACTTCGGACTGAGTTTAAGTTCCAACTTTTCTGAGGATTCTGAAGGCATTGGAGAGTTCTGATTTAGGGAGGAGGTCACATTAGCCCTTGAGAAGCTTTCCCTGGCTGCCTAATGGTGCGTGGAGTGGAAGTGGAGACACCTACCCACATCCCAGGCGTAGCTGCCACAATTAGGGTCTGGAATAAATGCCTGTGGTCCTTTGTGATTTGTGGGATTAAGACAGACAAGACTCTGGGGAGAAGTTTTAAAAGCAACTGGGTGGACAGAGGAACCTTTCACCCAGGAAAGGTCTAGAGGAAGGTGACTGTGTGCAGAGGAACAGACGATGCCTCCAGTCTTGAACACCATGGAGTCTGGAGAGCCACCCAATACTCACCTCTGACTGGAAATGGGGAAAGAAATTTGAGCATCATTCACAGTAAAGCTGAACCCACTGAAGAGAGAAGAATGTGTGGAGTGAGCAGAGGACATAGGAAAATCCTCAAAGACAAGAACACCCCAGGGTCAGGCAGAGCAAAGGGAGCCTGCACAAAAGCAAAACGAGAAGAGGTAAAAGATAGAGGATTGGTTCTAAGGTCTGAATGCTTCTGTCCTTTAAAATTCCTGTGTTGAACTCCAAACCCAAGGTGATAGTTTTAGGAGGTGATTAGGCCATGAGGGTGAGCCCCTCATGAATGAGATTAATGCTCTTATGAAAGAGACCCTGACAGTCTTTGAGGAACCAGCCACAAGTTGCCAGTAAACACTGAATCTGCCAGTCCTTGCTTGGCCTTATACTTCCTCGCTCCCCTCCCCAAACCAACAGTCAGTGTTATTCATAAGCCACCTACTTGTGGTATTTTGTTACAGTGGCCTGAGTAGACTAAGAACCAAAATAAATTCTGGTCAGTGTCAGCAAAAGCTTCAGAGAAGCTCACCACACAAAGATTGCCAAGATGAATGGTACTTGCCCCTCCCACACACATATACGTAAACGCTGCACCACTGACATGGTTTGTCTGAACAATTCCCTCAAAACTTAACTTCATTTTATTAGAGGACATCTGTATAAGGGATGCTTTCGCTAGCTTTAAAGTTTTAAATCTCCAAATACTTTCTCAGAAGTACCAAGCATATGATCAAACATAATTATCAAACATTTTATTCTAAAATAGCATGGGGACTTTGAAGTAAACAATTGCTACCTCAAAATGTTTCCTTTTTTTTTTTTAGATTGAAAGTAATTTTTGAACTTCTCTGGCTCCTTTATACTCTCAATCCATGGTTTATATTTATTTAATTGACAGTTATTAAGCTATTTCAGCCAAGTATCTAGATTATCTAGCTTTATTTTGCTGATCTTAAAAAAAATAGGAGAGTATACAGAATTTTGTTATAAGAATATCATTACTGTGTAGATCTATACAAGTAGGAGATATTCAGTCTCTTAGATTTTTTTTTTTTCCATTTTAGGAAAAGCTAAAAACAAAATGCAGATGTATACGGAAACATTCTCTGTGAGTTTTGAGCTTGTCAAACTCATTGACCTTTGCGTTTTCCTAAATTCCTGCATTCTTGAGGTATGTCAGACTCCTGGCCAAGGCTCAGGAGTAGTACAGACAACAACAAGTATACCTGACCCCACCAACTTAGCTAGGTGCATGGGTATTGCATTATCCAACTCTAGGTCCCTTCTATCCTTAAAACCACTGACTAAACCAAGGGGTACACATGGCAATTGCGTGCCTTGTTGTGACTGTGATCAGAGTTTGTAAGCTCCAGTATGTAGCAGCTCTTGCTGGATTCTTCCCTTCATGATCATCCTTTGTAGAAGCAGACTGATTTGGAGCTAGACAGAGTTACTGTACTATTTATTTGCATTCCCTTTCTCTCATAGTAATGTCACTGTCTTGACAAGATGGGTGGGGCATTGGGTTCCAGGCATAAGGAGGAGGAGAAAAGCTCCTTTAGTTTGTCCCAAACCCTTACCAAGGTCACATTCCAATTGTGTTTTCTGCTGCCCTTGGGGCAAAGGAATGCAAAGCACTGTCAGCTGCTTCTCCGTGGGCTATTTTCCCCTGGGTGTTCTCCACCTCTCCACAAATAATTCACTGTTTCTTCTAAGGAGTCTTAATTTTTTCCCCTTGCATTTGTAGATAACTTCTCTGGTCCACGGTGCTTGCTGGGCAATCAGTGTGGTTTGTTAACTGGTGTGCTAGTCAATAAAGGTTGTTAACAGCATGCTTATGTGGTGATGAGATTCCATTCCAAGAAACAAAGCACTTAACATAACGCCTGCTGTATAATCAAATATTTCTTAAGCATTTGAGAGCTGAGCCAAGCTCCTGAGAGCTTATTCAGTCTATCAACAAGCATTTACTGATGGATTTGCTTGTGAACTGACTGTTGTTGCTGATTTATTTTAATACTTTTATGTTAAATTTATTTTAATCTACAGATGACCTCTTAAGTCATTTCTTATTTAACTGACTTGTTATTTCCAGGTTTTCTTATACTGAATCCTTTTAAATGATAAGTGCATATATTTCTTTTCTTCCTATAACTTGGTTTTTCTGAATTTTGCAGTATCATCACGCTATACTGGTGTCACAAATGGATATGAAGGTGAATTTTGCTGTGTGGTTTAAAACATGATAAAAATGGATGCAGGTGGCCAGGTGGTGGTGCACCTGGTTGTGCGCACATGTTATAATGCACAAGGACCCAGGTTCAAGTCCCTGGTTCCCACCTGCAGGGGAAAAGCTTTGCAAGTGGTGAAGCAGTGTTCTAAGTGTCTCTCTGTCTCCTTCTCTCTCTGTCTCCCCCTTCCTCTTAATTACTGGCTGTCTATCCAATCAATAAATAACGATAATACAATTTAAATAAATAAAAATGGAAGCAGGAGGCTACTTGGTATAATGAGGCTGTGAGTGAAATCTAGTGGTCAGTCTTTTATTTAGTTTTTTACTTAGTTACAGAGAGGAATAGAGAGGTGTAGAGCAAGAGTGTAAGAGGCACAACACTGCAACTTCCTTCAATGTGCTGGGGACTGTGCTTGAGCCGGGGTTGCACACATGGCAAAGCACTATCCAAGTGAGCTTTCTCGCCAGTCCCTGGTCATCAGTCTTGTTTGTTTGTTTGTTTCCAGGGTTATTGCTGGGGCTCAGTGCCTGTACTATGAATCCACTGTTCCAGGAGGCCATTTTTCCCATTTTGTTACCGTTGTTGTTACCCTTGTTGTTGTCGTTGCTGCTTTGTTGTTGGGCAGGACAGCAAGAAATCTAGAGAAGAGACAGAGAGGAGGATGGGAGTCAGAGAGGGGGAGAGAAAGACAGAGACCTGAAGACGGGCTTCACCGCTTGTGAAACAACCTCCCTGCAAGTGGGGAGCCAGGGGCTGGAACCCGGATCCTTACGCCTTTCTGTTCACTTCGCACCATGTGCACTTAGCCCGCTACACTATCTCCCACCCTCTTACCCCCGTCGTCAGTCTTTAGTGAGGCAGTTCTATTAAATTATTTGGACCAGAGCTTTCTTCACAGGAAAGAAGGAAGTGGAATGACATGGTGTCTCTTATCCCTACCAGTTCTAAAAGTTTGCTATTTTAGTTTAGGGTTCGGGCAAATCTGTGGATGACTTTAGTTCCTAAAATTCATGAGCTAATTTGAATATTTGTGCTCAGAGTAGTGTAGGCAAAATAATAGGGAAGGCAAAAGTCCTCATCAGTATTTAACTGATTTTCTAAGTCTCTTCTTCTCCAGTATTTCCCTTTTCCCAGATGTTTATAATTGTCTAGTGGTACAAGAAAGTGGATAGTATTGTGTTTGAATTTATTGTTAATGAATTTGCAACTAGTTCCTTAAACTTTTCTATATTCTAAGTTGCCAAAATTCTAGCTCTGCTGTGGCCCCAAGGTTAAAAAAAAAAAAGCAGATCATTTACATTAAATATTATATGCCTGCCCATCTATTCACTAGTTTAACAATTAAGAGTTTGTTACTTTAAGATAATCTGGTATTAAAATAAACTTCAATTAACAAAGTAAGTTGTCCTTTTGAGGAGCAGTGCAGCTGACTCACCACATGAGGGCAGCACGAATGATTGACTGAATGAAAGAAACTTCTTTTGCAGAAATATTTGCAGATCTAGTTTCCAATATATAATGTGCTTCCATAAAAGTTTGTAATGGTCTCAAGGGTTCTCTATGATAGGTATAGTGGGCATATTATTCCCACTTTATAGATGGAGAGACTGATGCTAGAAAGACATAAGGGTGGCATGTATATGCTTAAACTGCTGATGAACACCAACCAGTGGTAGAGTTCAGCCTGGTGGTCTCACTTGAAAATATACGACTCTCTCCACCATTGTTCCAATGACTTCCTGAATCTGGGCTGGAAGTTTTTACAGAAATTAGATAAGCATCTATTATTTGGCAATAGTTCTCAAAATGTTTTATCTCACAAAGCATCTTATGAAAGCTTTTGAGAGCCTCGGAATGTCTCTTTCTGTCCTGAAAGATGGGGGAGGCTGACCAGTATCTTGACCTCCTCAGTACCACCATGAGCAGTGTCATTGCAGTGTCACAGTGTCTTAAGTAAATTAGAGGTGGGAAGATTCGGAGAAAGAGGTCAAAGTGACAGAGAAACCCGGACTATATGTACACAACCAAAATGACTACTTCTATTTCCATGGCGATCTTGGAAATCCCCTGTAGACTCCCAGATCTCAACTCTTTCAAGTACTTTCAAAGGAGACAGCAGAACACAGAGAAGGCATAAGAAATTAAATCAAAACTAGATGAAATACCCCTTTATTGAACACACAGATGAATTTTCTAAGCTCCCTAATTCTAAGGCCAAACATTGGGGGCAGTCACACAAGTGGTCACTTTGCTGGGTGACTTGGAGCATTTAGTCTGAAAAGATCAGGCCATTTTTAAGCTAGTGTGATTCAATCAGGTAATTAATTTTAAGTGCTTTTATTCATGGTGGTGGGGAGGGGAGGACAAGAGGCTCAAATAGCAGCCTGTGGTTATTCCAGTTGCCTGATGATTCATGAATTCAAATCTAAAGCCAGGGTAGGTATAATCAATATGTGAAAAATAGATGCTCCCTAATTGCCTTTTTAAATCAGTAGAATAATTAAAGCTTTTATACTCTGGCCAATTAATGTTTGCACATCTGTATGGTCGGCTTAATAAGGAAAATGCTTGAGAAAGGTAAAATTACAATACCAAAAGCAACTAATAGCTGGGGGAAAAAAAACCCGAGGGTAGTTGATTAATTATCCTCTTCTTTTTTCCTTAAGAGGCTAAACACCAAGTAAATCTCTATAGTTCCAGTTTAGTCAGCATTCCCATTGTGAAGTGCCAGTGTTATAATTTTTCATTCATCATTTTCTTAGATTTCAATGTGAGTGTCATTGTTATACTTAGTAAAAGCATACAAATATTTATTTTATAAACATTTCTTTAAACAGATTCTTAGTGGAGGGCAGAACTCACTAATGCTCTACAGCTGGGTGTCTGAGCTTTAAAATTGGTTGCTGTCTGCATACTAAGTTCTCTGCAAATACTCAGCTGGCAAGAGCAAAATCCCACTTGACAAGAAGTCTCTAGATATGGATTCATGCAATAGGATGTGATGTTTACCTTGGACCTGCTATGATCTACCTGGGAAATTTTTCCCTATTATGTATTTATTAAAAAGTTTTAAATACGTATTTGCACAGCAATTTCTTACGAAAACATCTGTGTAAGAAATCACTCACTTTCTCATTTCCAAAAAGGAATTTTTAAAAGAGAGAAAGACAGCAATTGTGTACACTAACCAGAAGGAGAAAAGGGGAAAAAAAAATAGTAAGCATGAACGTTGTACATTTAAAACTAACACTTCCAATTCTGGTTGAATTTTCTTTCATTCTCATATTGGTACAGATAAATAACTTAATTGCTATCCTGGCCAGAATTTAGAATCTGTATCTCATCTTGCTATCCTTAAATTTTATCAGTCTTTTTAGTGAAACCTGCCACAGGAGGGGTTGAGTATTAACTTTTTGCTCCTTTTTCTGTTTATCCTGTATTGAACCTTTGGCCTTACCCCAAGTGTATGGGTGGTATATGGTTTAAAATTGATATATTAATGTTGAATTTTTATTGTCACAGTTTCTGTTCATGCTCCTTTCAAACCTTTCATTTATTTGTTTCTGAACCTTGGATATCTCATAAAAATGTCACCATTGTGGTTGAACATTAAGCACCTTCCCATTTTGCCCTGGGCCGTTGAAATAAATTTGGACCAGGTGCTCCGTTCATAATGGAGCCCCTTGAAGTGCTCTGATAATGAGCCGGGAGCGGAAACTGTCAGCCTTCAGCTGGCTTGAAGAATGCAATTAGAGCAGTTTTAATGCTACAGAGAGACCTCCATCCAATCAAGGCCATTTTGAGTTAAACCAAATCTAGAATCCTAAACGTGTACTTTCAAACATGTACTTTCAAACATGTGAGCTTTGTCTCTACACTGAGAATGAGAAAGAGAAACAAAATGTTTCAAATGCCACTGCCAGTTCTCTCTTGTCCATCCTGTTGTGATGTTATTGTGACCTTACTTATGAACTGATGTCACTCTGATCCAGATAGCTAGTATTGAATTCATTTTCTAATCAATCTGTAGTTTGCAAGACACTTAGTTCAACGTTTTTAAATAAGCAAAAACGGATTCACTTAAGTATGCGTTAAGATGTGCAGGGCTAAAATAAGGTATATTCCCTGCAGGAAGTCATTTGAAAGAGTGAAATGCTCTGCTGTGATGTTGAATAAAGCAAGTCCTTTAAACAGTATGTATATTATGATGATATTGGGGGGAGAGTCAGCCAACTATAATAAACAATGGAAAAATAAGGAAAAAAGTGAAAGTTGGGGTAGGTTAGCTTTTTAACACCCTCTAATCTGTAATTTTGAATTTTCTCACAACCGCACAATAATTTTTATATTCTAGGGTGAGTTCAGTGAATAACTTACGGTAAGTAATTAAATGAGATTATGTGGAATAAGACAAGAGGGGGGAAGCCTGCTGCTGAGGAAGTTCTGGATTATACTCCTCAGAGAAGTTAATGCGTTGTCAGAAAAGTCTTAATTTTTTTTTCTATGTTTTGTGTGCAAAAATGCATCATGACTTCTCTGAAAAACCAGTAATTCACCTAGTGAGAGCTTTGCATCCGTTATTTCTGAGAATCCTTCCAGCAGCTTTACTTCTTAGATACTAACATTATACCAGAGGACAAAGAGCTTCAGTGATTTGCCAGGTCGTAAGTTTGAAGAGAAGTGTCAGGATTTGAACCCAGGTCAGCTGGCCTTCAAAGCACTGTTCCTCCCTTCTTGGTTTCTGAGGAGAGTTCTTTAAAAGCAAATTTTATTTCCAGGGTCACATTATCCTTTCATCCTTGATATTTTTCCCCAGAGAATGGGGACATAATTCAGGGCTTGTTGTTACTGTGGTTAATGGTTGACATTTCTTATAAACATTTGGATTGGTCACTTTAGAGTCTCATTTCAGGCTTGTGGGATTCATAGTGGATTGTTTAGTGATTAGGAGCCTTTGTCCTAAAATGAGGCTGTGCGCAATGTCAATTTGATTTCAATTGAAACATAATTTTTACCCAATGAGCTGGATAAGGGAAAATACTCATTTATGAGAAATAGAGGGCAAATTTTAAAGATATGAATAATTATGAAAGTCTTGTAGGAATTCCTGCTTGCCAAACAGCACTTTAAATAGTCTGTTCTTTTTAGCATATTTATCATTTAACAAGCCAGATAGCCTTTCATTCCATAGACTAGAAATGTCTGAGTAAATAAATGTTATGTGTACATACACGCGTCCATTTATAATTCATTTTTTTAACCCTCAGATTTCCTTTGTTTCTCATCTATTCTTCAGCTTGGATTCCTACTTCATGTGTTATGCTGCTTTCCTATTTATTTTTAATATGTTATGCATATTAAAATCCCAATTCAGGCTCCAACTTCTATTTCAACAACTCACAGATTCATTCCTCAGAATTATTCCTTCAAAAGAAATAACCACTCAGAGACATGATGTTGAATGGTAGTTGTCAGCGATTGTGGTGAGGGAGGGAGGGGGAGTCATTATTCAATGGGTAGAAAGTTTCAGTTTAAGAGATGCAAAGAGTTCTGGTGAGGGTCGGTGGTGATGAATATTATGAATGATTTTAATACCATTCAACTGTCTACCTAAAAATGGTTAGAATGATCATTTTATGTTATATAAAATTTTCAAAGTTGGGAAAAGATTACTCAGTTTAACCCAAAGTGAACCCTTATCTAGTAACCTGACCTAATATTTAATGGCTACCTGACATCCTTGGTACTGACTTTGTAAATTATAATAAAGTAATGTATTTAGACAAAATAATTTAAGCATCCTCTCCCAGAGACCTGAAAGAAAAATCTGCATAAGGAAATATAAAGCATTTTTTTAAAAAATTCAAAATGACTACTACATAATACTATTACTTGACATCACTTTTATAATGTATAAGAAAATGATAGAATACACTGGAGATTTTAAAAATCTGATTTTTTTTTAACTGAGGAAAGCTCTTTTTAAAACCGTTGAAACTTAATTACTATATTTATTTGGCATCTGGGTCCCTTTCCAATTATAATTATTTCATTATGGTTTGCTGCTTAACCCGTTTGGCCATGTAATCATGAGGTGGTCATTGAACCTTCCCTCCTTTTACTGCAAGATAAATAAGTAAAGAAAGAACACAATTTCAGGGGCTTCTGTGCTTCAGCCTGCAGAGAATTAGTTACTTTGACATTGACCACAACAGAATGGTGATTCCCTCCTGGGGTGGCCCGCCAGCATTCCTCAGGCAGGGAGAGTGATGCCCACATGGAGTCAGGGGCATAGCAAGGATATCCAGCATGCCAAGGCATAAGGGTTTGGTATTACCCCAAGGGATCACACCTCTGTGGTTTCAAATGCACCTCGTGAAATTGTCTGCACCCGAGAGAGGAATGCTTTATTTAGGTCAAATCATTAGGCAGCTCAGGCCAAAACACTGCTTTAAATTAAAATGAAGAAAAAAAAATTAAAACAAATTGCAAAGATTCCGGTCCAGAGAGGTAGGTGGGGAATAATGTTGTCACTTAGATTTGCACAATGCAGGCATTCTGGTGCTACAGCAAGGTGGCCTAAAGAAACTGTATTCCAGGACAGATCCTGGAGTAGCCCTTCTTTTCAGAAATGAAACTGAAGATGAAGAGCCAACACACTACAGCCTGGGCTGCATGAGCACTGCAAACGGGGAGACAGGAACAAGCTTTCCAGTTAGGCTCCGGCATCGCTAGCTCTGCATACATGATGTTCTAGGTTATTGATTATGCCATTAAAAACTTAAGGGATTCAACAAATCCTCTCCAGCTCTAATAAGAGGAAATCTAGAAAACAATAGTAAATAGTAAGGTATTTTTGTGTGAATGGAAGATTCCGGGCTACAGTTTTCCCTCATACAGATAGTGCTGAATACAAAGTCATCTTTAGGCTGTGTGGGGAGTGCGGCGGGGGGGGGGGGGGGGGGGGGTGGCTACAGCTTCTTTTTCCCTTCAACTGGGAAGGAAGGGGAACCAAGTGACAGAGGTTGCCTTTGTTTTTTCCCTAAATATACTTGTTCACATGATTCATACAGTGCAGTTGCAGTTTTAGTTTTAAAAACTATGTACCCAGAGGAGGAAAAATATATATATACATAGCAGGATTGAAAAAAGATAAGGTAAACTCATTCTCCCCTCGTCCTCTAGCCTCATCTCTACTTTTGAAATAGTTACTGCTCATTATTTATATCTTTGTTCTAAAATGTTTGTTGTAGGTTTTTGAGGGGGAGGCAGGGAACTGAGTTGTAGCTGGTTTGTACTGATTGTCTTTTTTCTTTGCTAATTCCTAGTTACTTTGAGGGGAACTCAGACAAATTTTTGTTTCAGGCAAAAATTTTTGTGTCTAGGGATATTTATCTCTAAGGTGGAAGCAATGCCAATGTACATTAGGGACCTACGTAACTTTAGGAGTTGTTTTATGCTGTTTAAGCACTGGACTTGCATATAGTCATATCACTGAGTAAATATGGTAACAATTATTTCTAAATGAACTGTATTCTTCAGCCTGAACAAATTAAACTCTATCCCAGGCTCATGCCACTTATTTAATTGCATTAATTATTTACTACATGCCACCATGCATACAGTTCGGTTGGTCTGGGAGAAGTTGATTATAGCAGTTTGTTTCAAGTCAGTTTTACACCCTGGGTTGACAACATTATCGCACTTTCTCACTAAAATGAAGGAGCCAGGCTAGCGCTCCAGGGCAGTTCTAGCAGATGCAGGGTTAAGATGCAGACTGTGTCTGAAGCGTATCCCTGCCATATTTGCCGTGGAGTCTAGTTTATGAAAGCAGCATGTATTTTCTCAAATGATCTTCTCAGAAGGCCTCCCTTTGTCAGACTTTACAATGGAAGGTGGGTTTCACGCAGGTACTAGTCTCTCTCATCGAGTTCACTCTGTTCTACTAGTGTTTATAGAATCAGAAATTTCTCCCTAAACGTTAATCCCCCAATAAAGGGGAAAAAAAAATTCTCCCTTAGCATTTTTTGGTCTTCTGACAAGGGAAAGAAAAAGGTAAAATCAGCTCCTTTTTGTTGTTAGTAGCTTTGTTCCATCTTTTGGAGTAAGAATTACCTAAATCAGGTCCAATGTGGGATGCTGTGCATGTGAGCATCTGAAACAACCCCCTCTCTCTCCTTCTGAACCCTGCTAGTCATAATGCAAATCGAAAGCAGCTTCCTCCGCAAATCTGTGCCTTTTCTGATCACAGATGTGCCCTTCCATGCTGCCTGTTTTTGTAAATTGAACATATTTTTGTCATCACCTCCGAACCCTTTAATCAGCTGTGATTGTTGTCACTGCATGGAAGGTCCGTCTGGGGGTCTGTATGTGGGTGGCAAATAGGAAGTGAAAGGTCCTGCAGAACTCTTAGCAGGTTAGGAGTTGGGCTCAAAAATACTTTCTTGGGAAGTTTTAAAGTTTGTGTATTAATCTATTTAATGAAAAGCCAAAATTGGCCCAAATGGCCTTATGAGAAAGAAAAGAAGTGAAAGTCTAGCAGTCAGTGTTTGTTTGGGGGAGGGGGTTAGAGTTTGGGCTTTTTAAAGACAGTTTTGTGGCAGATTTTGAAAAGAATTTAAACTTCATGATTAACTTGGACACTCTTCCTACTGTTGTGATTGACAGAGTCTTGTCAGTTAGAGGGGTGATATCTTTGTCTAGGACGGTAAAAATGAAAAAAGTATGCCTGATAGGAACTTTGTTCAGCATGTCTTGGGGCCTTCCTTACAACTTTTAACAGCCTTTAGGGGCCAAACGTCTCCTGTGCACTGTGCATCTATTTGCACCTCTGTATTGCACTGCACTGCTTGCTGCCAGGCTGTTTGCATATACACAGAGGTGAAGGCTCTTCAATTTCATGTTAGGTAGCTGCATTTACCATGTGGGAAGACTGTTTATCTAGCTCTCACCTGGCAGCCAGTTCCAGTTAAGATGCCTGCTGGTCATAATCCTATTCCCACAAAAGTATTCATAGCTTAACTTCTAGTCAATCAAATTTATTGGGCATCTGCTCTGTGTGCAGTATGCAAGTGCTGGGGACAGAGTTGAATAAAAATGCAAGGCTGTGCCCTCGAGGAGCTCACAGTTTAATAGGAGTCTTGAATGACCTTCGTGCTTCAGGACACGGTATGGCGTAAACCCCCTGTTTGTGAAATCTGGTGACCGTTGTGGAGAGAGTTTGCTTCGTACTTTCCTGTTGCTTTCCCAATTTGAATCTTTGCTGTTCGAATGCCAGAGGAGCCTCTGAGCAAGTAGGAAAAAACTGAAGTATGGATTTAAAAAAAAAAAAGAGTTTGTTTTAAAGTGTAAGAGGATAGCTGATTTGGGAAACGTACTTGAGACCCACTGCCATTGACAGCCTATCTCAGGAGCTGGACACTAGGCAGAATCACCAAGGGGACTGGAGGGTGGAAAATTTTGCAAAAACATCTGTTCTACTTGGATGGTCCAAATACTTTTAAAAACATTGCCTTAGCCAAAGCTCATATTTCATAAAACCTTTGCAAATATCTACAGTTTTTTTTTCTTCTTTTCCATGTGGACATGGAAGCAAAGGGGAGGAAAAATGTGGCCACATGTATGTTTTCAACTTCTCATTTCCAAGTGTTTGGCTTTTTCAAGCATGAGAACCAACCAGATCATTTTCCTGAGGTATGCAGTGCCTTTAGACTGTTCTCTGTTTTTTGGATAGGCCCGTGAAGCCTTAAAGAAAGAAAAGGGGCGGGGGTGGGGGGGAAGATTGCCCTAGATGCAATGTAGAGAGATTACAGTAATGATATCAAGCTGTAGTTTTAATTGCTTGAAAATAAATGAGGAAAAGGATTCACAGCTGTTTGAGGGTGAGGATCAATCAAGGACAGAGCAACAGAAAAGCTCTTTTTTTTGCTGGGATTGCTGCCAGGAATCAGCTCTCCACATCTGAGGAGACTCTTTGAATGTGCGTTTTGCAGGGAGCAGAGAGGAAAAGGCAGCCAGAGCAGGCAGTGCAGAGGCGTCTGTAGGTGAGAAGCCTGGATTCTGGCTTGGTTCCAGGCCTGCAGGCCTCAAGATTAGGTGTGCACAAACCCAGGGCCAGACAGATGAGGCCTGCGGGGATGCCTTTGGGGACTAGTGAGAGTTTGTTAAGATTTGGGTGGATGAGGTTTTGGAGAAACTCTTCCAACATCAGCCCTATGAGTGCTGTGAACTGAGTATCAAACTGGTCCCAGTGCCTCAGGAGAAAACAAGTGCCCCAGTCTTCCCCTACAGACCTTGACACATGGTTCTCGGTGAGGCAGCTAGGTTAAAAGTAGTCCTCCTACCCTCCCACACCAACACCACCCTTCTGCCGTTATATACAAAAGATGAAAACAACGAATGGGAAAAAACCTCAGAGAATGAAACCAGAAATTGATCGCAAGAGTATGGAGGTTTGACTGCCCTGATTGGTCTCAGTGTAGATGTGTGTTCTAGGCACCCTCTTGACTTCAGCTCCCTCTGCTGAGGAGTCATCAAAGGTTGAAGAGACATCTTGCAAGGCGCCCTGGAATTGTGATATTTACTGTGCCCACAAAGCCCCAGGTCTGATAGGAAGCCTAAAGGCAGAAGTGTTGTTTCCTCTGTGAACCCAGTTTGGAGAGAAGCTTACTGGGTCTTTTGACTGCAATGCAGACCCAGGAAATGGGCTTCTGCTGCAGTCTGTCTCACCTCTGGTTGGTTGGTTGGTTGGTTGGTTGGTTGGTTGGTTGGTTGGTTGGTTGGTTATTTATTTTGTAACAAATCAACTGGTATCAGTTAACAGACAGGGGGCTGGAAGGCTAGGGAAATTTGAGAGGCTTGATTCTAAGACCATTGTTGTTAAAGTGGAAAGTGTGGGGTCTGCTGTTTTTCACAGCACCTTAAAATTTTACAGGATGCACATAGCTAGTTTGTGTGGGCACTCAGATTGCCATATATATACATACACACACACACACATACACACACACACACACACACACACACACACACACACACACACGCTATAGTAGATGATATGTATATATCATGAGTCTCCTAGTGGAAACAACTAAGCAGCAAGGAATTTCAGCCACTAATTGATACTGGCTAGTCATTGGATTTCTTTCCCCTCTCTGTTTGCCTTGTACAACAGGCAGGTTGTGTGGTATGTAAATACCCCCTACTAGGAAAATCTGTGACCTGATGACAGGGTTACTGAACTGAGGATAGCATTCCCAGCTCCCTGCAAACAATGAGAAAGAGAGTCATTCCCAGGGGATTTCTGATTACATTTCATACAACAGTCAATCGTGTGGTATCCATGATATTAGGCAGCATTTTGAAACTGTACACAGGGATGACTCACTTAATGGCCTGGGCCATCTGTCTTTGCTATCAGAGCCAGCTCTTCTGTAACTCCATGGAGAAAATATGGGCAATTGTTAATATCCTAAAATATTTTCTCAGATTGTAACCAAACCTGTCAACAGATTGTTTATCAGTGACTCATGTTTTCTTTTTCGTGTGTGTTTGTGTGTTTTAGTGACATTTCCTAGGTCTGCTGTTTCTCTATTTTTTGTTGTGTTCATGGGAAGATATCTTGAAACCTAAAGTTTTTTAATTTTTTAAATTGTATTAATGATTTAATAGCAACTTCCAAGGGGTATAAAATTCCAGGAGTTTAGTCCCACACTGCACGCATCACCAACGGTCTTTGACCATAGTTTTCTCAAAGTCTGAGTTTGGCTACTAAAGTTTTAATTTTTATATTTTATTTTATGTTCTGATCCTCATGAGATTTTTATGTGGCCCTGGCTAAAATTTGAATGTATAGGGAGTCAGGTGGTAGTGCAGTGGGTTAAGCGCACATGGCGCGAAGCTCAAGGACCAGTGTGAGGATCCTGGTTCGAGCCCCCAGCTCCCCACCTGTAGGGGAGTCGCTTCACAGGTGGTGAAGCAGGTCTGCAGGTGTCTTTCTCTCTCCCCCTCTGTCTTCCCTTCTTCTCTCCATTTCTCTCTGTCCTATCCAACAATGACAACATCAATAACAACAACAACAATAACTACTACAACAACAATAAAACAGCAAAGGCAAAAAAAAGGAAATAAATATTTTAAAATGTTTAAAAGTTTGAATGCATTAGTAGAGAAGGGTCATGTTAATGGCATTGCAACCATTGGGCAATAATATCATTGACAAGGTCTGGGGAGAAGATTGCCTTTATATAGTCTAGGAAACATTTTATTAGATGAGTAGTATTATATACATCATATGACGAAGAGAATATTTAATGCATTTTTCTTGCATTAGAAACTTCTAGATGTTAGTTGATCAACTGAATACCAATTAGAGACACATCTTCTATTTTAGTGAGAGAGCATGATATGGACACGACAGCAACAGCCAATTGAGGGGGCAAAGTTCACTAGTTTAACTGTCACTAACAGCAACATTCAACTCAGCTGATAGAGGTCACCCTCCCTTAGAAGTTTGCCTCCAGACAACATTAAAGTGGCACGGAAACATTTTCATGAAGAACCTGTTACTCTTCCAGTTATTCCCACCTCCATCTGCTGTGGTTTTTGTTAATTACATAGCTCTTCTAGCTATTTGCTGAAGTGGACACAGACTCACTCCAGCATTACTTTTTCTCAACTTCTATCCATCTGGTTTCATAGATGATAATGGGTATGAACAGTTTGTTAAGACAGATGCAAAGAAGTTAACTGGCCATATCATCCATGTAGAATAGAGTCTACCCCATGTCAAGATTTGATCTCACTTGTAGGTGGAAATTAAGAAATAAAGATCATAAGAGATAACATCAGGTGAAACTTAGACATCAGGTGAAACTTAAACATCAGGTGTAGTGTGTTACACTAAAGCAAAGGACAATGGGGAAGGAGGGAAAGGGGTGGGATAGAGGGGTACTGGGGTCCTCAGGCATGATGGTGATAGAAAAAGACCCAAGTTGGTGGGGGGAGAGTGTCTTAGAGACACCAATTATGGGGAGATGAGAGGTTATACTTCTATGTCAATAACTGTATTGTAAGCCATTAACTCATCAGTAACTATATTGTAAGCCATTAACTCACCAATAAAGTAGAAAAAATCCTAGTTCTATTTTTTACTTTTTTATTTTTATAATTTTTTTTATAAAATGGAAACACTGACAAGACCATAGTATAAGAGAGGTTCAGTTCCACACAGTTCCCACCACCAAAACTCCATATCCCATCCCATCCCCTGATAGCTATCCTATCCTTATCCCTCTGAGAGTATGGACCCAAGGTCATTGTGGGATGCAGAAGGTGGAAGGTCTGGCTTCTGGAATTGCTTCCCTGCTGAACATGGGCATTGACAGATCGATCCATACTCCCAACCTGTCTCTCTCTTTCCCTAGTGGGGTGGAGCTCTGGGGAAGCAGGGCTTCAGAACATATTTCTAGTTCTCTTAACTCTGGATGAGTGGAGACCATCTTTAGTATTTTTTAATAGAAAGTTATTCATCTGCTAGGTCATAAAAGGGAATAATAAAATGATTTCAGCAATCAGTATTAAAATAATCAAGAGCAACCATCCTCTGGGGGTGTTATTTGTAGTGTTAGATCATAACAACTGAAAAACATAGGTATCCTTGAACACAGTTCCTGTAGTACTTGAGAACTGCACTATGATATTGCTTGATGGTGCTTGTCATATGCTGTTGATACTTTCCACCTTCCAGCCCTGACCCAGCCCGTAGCAGAGCCTTTTCAATGTTCTTTTTTTAAAAAACTTTTTAATTTATTTTAAAAAGGAGACATTAACAAAACCATAGGATAAGAGAGGTACAACTCCACACAATTCCCACCACCAGATCTCCGTATCCCCTCCCCTCCCAATAGCTTTCCTATTGTTATAGAAAGGATTCAGCAATTTTGGATGTCCCTTAGTGAAATTTTAGAGCCTTAAAGATTTGTTTCTGTAATTAGGTTGAATTTGGTGCACCTTAGGAGGTGTTAACTCTTAAATAATGTGCAAGCCCAAAGAATGAAGCTGTACAGAGCTTCTTCAGCATTTCTAAACCTTTGGTTCTTAGGTAGTGCTTCTTCTGTAAACATCCAACTGTGCTCTTGGCAAGTTTGCAGTCCATCTGGTTCAGTAATTTTGTCACAAGTAAAAATTGACCTGATGGAGCTCAACTTTCCTTTTATTTTATTTTATTTTATTTTTCCTGTCTTTTTATGTCAAAGCTAAAAGGTACAAGTGTTTGGAAAAGGAAGAAAATGAAAAAAAATAATAATAAATAACCCAAGGTCAGATAGCTAGTACAAAAATTAAACATGTTGTAGCTTTATTTTATTTTTCCCTGAATTTTCTCCCCCATTTATAAAGAAGACCCAACACAGGATCTAGGGGGAAACATTAAAAAAAAAAAAAACCCTCAGGGGGTATGGTGAATTTTCATCTTTCCTTTGCTATCAGATTAAACAGTTGTGATTTTACTAACCTAGCTTACAAAGCTTGCAAGTATTAAAACATCTTTGGTAATTTTTCAGAGTAGTTGCAAAATTTCTAAGTCATCTTGTCCTGACCTAACACATGTTGAGATAGTGACATTTATGGTCTGCTCATTGCAAGGGAAGGTCTGTGATGCATTGTTCTCTTGAAGCACTCCTCCCTCTACTGCCTCTCCCCCCTCCTTTACCTCAGCTTTCCCTTTTCTGGGAAAACTATGTCTCTGACTTAAAATGGACTCCCTTCAGGGGCTGTATGGTGGCTTACCTGGTTGAGCATACATGTCATAATGTACAAGGATCTCCAGGGTTCAAGACATTGGTCCTCATCTGCAAGAGGAAAGCTTCACAATCAGTGAAGCAGGGCTGCATGTGTGTCTTTTTTTTTTCTTTTTTCTTTTCCTATTTGTCTCCCCCTTCCTCCTTGATTTCTATTATTATTCAATAAATAATGAATTTTTAAAATTCAAACTCGGGCTCCCTTCAAACTCCTCCTCCTGGTTAAAACTTGCCTGTCATGAGACATGTTGCCATAGGATTCTAGATGGTTGCTCAAGGATAAAAGTTATTTGATAGATTACTTGACCATTTTTACCAACAGTACAATTAATTTGTGCATTATTATTGTCTGCCAGGTTCTGGAGTGATAGAGGTAAAGGATCCTCAACCATTTCTCTGAAAGAATTTAACCTAAATATAATTCAGATACATTCCTTGAATGAGTTTGGATTAAAGTTCAGGAGACTTCCTTCCAACTTTCAGGTTCTTAGATGTAATGAATAGTTTAGTAGAATATATATCTAATAACAGAATAATAGTCTATCTCTAATAACAGAATTTTAAATATTCAGCTAGGGTGGTCAGGAAATTGTAAAGTCATGGTGATCTCCTCATGCCTCTTATTTACCCCACGTACTTATCAGGCCTTTAGAAGAACAGAAGAAAGAGGAAAATAGATTTGTTTTGTCTTTGATTTCAAAATCTGTCAAAGGAGACTGAATTAGATGATAAGATCTCTTCCTGTTTTATCCCACATTCATGGTATTTTTTTGGCAAATATGAAGTATGAAGAAACTGTGTAACTACTTGAATGTTATTAAAAGTTTGTTTTCTCAACTGCCATTAAGTTAATTTGAAAAATTGCATAATTTCCTCTGCAACCACTTTTTAGTGCCTTTTTGCTTTAAAAAATAAATAAATAAAACAAGTTCATTGCTAAGTAAATGATGAAGCAGTAGTGTGTCTCTTTCTCCTCCTCCTCCTCCTCCTCCTCCTCCTCCTCCTCCTCCTAGCACATGCATTCTCACCAGGATTATTGCTGGGGCTCAGTGCCTGAACTACAAATCTGCCAATCCTAGCAGCCATTTTTTTCCCTTTTGAAAATTTTTTTAATTATCTTTATTTACCTACTGAATAGAGACAGCCATAAATCAAGAGGGGAGGGAGTTTTAGCACACACAGTGTGAAGTGCGAGGATCCTGGTCCTAGCCCCTGGCTCCCCACCTGAAGAGTGGTCACTTCACAAGAGGTAAAGCAAAGCTGCAAGCATCTGTCTTTCTCTCCCTCTCTATCTCCCCCTCCTCTCTCAATTTCTCTCTGTCCT
>NW_026647701.1:0-90004 GCF_950295315.1 Erinaceus europaeus
AGGATGTGAGGACAGAGGAACCCTTTTACATTGCTGGTGGGAATGTAAATTGGTACAGCCTCTGTGGAGAGCAGTCTGGAAAACTCTCAGAAGGCTAGACATGGACCTTCCATATGACCCAGTAATTCCTCTCCTGGGGTTATACCCCAAGGACTCCGTAACACCCAACCAAAAAGAGGTGTGTACTCCTATGTTCATAGCAGCACAATTCATAATAGCTAAAACCTGGAAGCAACCCAGGTGCCCAACAACAGATGAGTGGCTGAGAAAGCTGTGGTATATATACACAATGGAATACTATGCAGCTGTCAAGAACAATGAACCCACCTTCTCTGACCCATCTTGGACAGAGCTAGAAGGAATTATGTTAAGTGAGCTAAGTCAGAAATATAAAGATGAGTATGGGATGATCCCACTCATCAACAGAAGTTTACTAAGAAGATTTGAAAGGGAAACTAAAACCAGGACCTGACCAAATTGTAAGTAGGGCACCAACGTAAAAGCCCTGTGGTGAGGGGTAGACATGCAGCTTCCTGGGCCAGTGGGGGGTGGGAGTGGGTGGGAGGGATGGGTCACAGTCTTTTGATGGTGGGAATGGTGTTTATGTAAACTTCTCACTCTTATCAAAATAAATAAGTAAATAAATGAAAAAATAAAAAGTATTTTGTAAGATATAAAGTTCTAATTAATTTTCAGTTATTGTCTGCATTCAAGAATACAAAGTCCATGACTATTTAAAAACAAAAGTTTTCTTGGTTGTCTATTCATACTTATTTATTGAGAAAATAAACTAAAGCATATCTGGTCGTGCTTGGGTTCAAACCTGGGACTTCATGAATACAAGTCCAATTCTCTGTCACCTCCCTGGCCACTAATCAATGACTTCAAAGATATGATTATTAAATTATCCTATAAAACATAAATGTTTGCTTTCAAAACCAAAATTTTTAAGACTTCAAATTGTATATTTAAGTATAATATTTCAGTATTTGTCTAGAAATTGTTTTAGTAATCCTAGCACATTTGTGCAAGCATTTGCCACAATGATATATATCATATTTTATACTATTCTATTTCTTATATAAAATAGATTATATTTTGTTGTCAGAAAAGTCATAACGTATTTTATATAGATAATCACAGACAGATACGGGGCCAGGCTGTGGCACACCTAACTGAACACACATAGTGGGAAGAGCAAGGACTCAAAGGAGTGATAAAGTAGGTCCTTTCAGGTCTTTGTCCTGTCTTATAAAATGGAAAAAAAAAAAAGAGCACCAGGATCAGTGGATTCTTATAGTGCTGACATGGAACCTCAGCAATAACCCTGGAGGCAAAAAAATATAAAAAAAGAAAAATACTTTATGGCTTTTTCAACAGCCCTATACATCATATACCTTATATGATATATAATATTACATGTAATGTACTGAATATTTTTATGATAGAATTTTATCAATCATCAGAAAATATCTCTTGTTATATCTGTTCAAATTGACCAAACTTGAAAAAAATTACCACAATATACATGTACACACACACACACACACACACACACACACACACACACACACAAACTCTCTCATAAACACACACAGTTGTTTTAAAACTAAATGAACTGATGAGGCAAAAAAAAAAAATAGAAGGTTTAGGTGTCCAACAACAGATGAGTGGCTGAGTAGGTTGTGGTATATATACACAATGGAATACTACTCAGCTGTAAAAAATGGATCTTGGGTGGACCTTGAAAAAATCATGTTTAGTGAAATAAGTCAGAAACAGATGGATGAATATGGGATGATTTCACTCTCAGGCCGAAGTTGAAAAACCAAATCAGAAAAGAAAACATAAGTAGAACCTGTAATGGAATTGGTGTATCTCACCAAAGTAAAAGACTCTGGGGTGGGTGGGTGGGGAGAATACAGATCCAAGAAGGATTCAGAGGACCTAGTGGGGGTTGTATTGTTATACGGGAAACTGGGGAATGTTATGCATGTACAAACTATTGTACTTACTGTTGAATGTAAAACATTAATTCCCCAATAAAAAAAAAAAAAAGAAAGAAAAACTAAATGAACTAATGAGGTAAAAAAATAAAAGAAGGTTTAAAAAATATATTATCTTTATTTTATTTACTGCATAGAGACAGCCATAAATCTAGAGGGAAGGAGGTGATAGGGAGAGTCAGAGAGACACCTGCAACTCTGCTTCATCACCTGCATGTGGGGAGTGGGGGCTCGAACCTGGGTCCTTGTGTACTGTAACATGTGAGCTCAACAGGCCCTTTAAAATCAGACTTTTACTGTAAGTGTAAAATTAAAAAAAATGCTGGAGCTATATTTCAGAATAGATTTGTGTTACATTCCTTTCTTTTAACTCCCCCCCCCCACTTTTGTTGCCCTTGTTGCTTTTTATTGTTTTTGGATAGGACAGATAGAAATCGGGAAAGGAGGGAAAGACAGAGAGGGGAAGAGAAAGATAGACTCCTGCAGATCTGCTTCACCACCTGTGAAGCTACTCATCTGCAGACGGGGAGCCAGGAACTCAAACTGGGATCCTTACGCTGGTCCTTGCACTCTGCTTCATGTGCGCTTAACCCGCTGCGCTACAGCTGGACCCCCTACATTCATTTTTTTAATTGAACTTTAGCTTGTCTTCCAATGTATAGGTGGCTTAGAAACAGAGAATGAATGCTAAATAGTAATCACTTAAAAAAATAGAACTAGGTAAGGTCTTTGGTGGTCAAAGGCCCCTGAACTTTGACAACCATCAGCTGGCCTCTACACATAGAAGATATTTTACTCAGTTATTGTAAAAGGAATCCAGGCACACTTGGCAAAGAGTTTAAAAACATTCAGAGATCTCGCTTTCACATTCCACATTCTGAGGCCATTTATCCATTGACATTAGGTCTGCCACATCTGTTCATGCATTTAAATGAAAGCTAAAGATCTTTCTTTTTTTTTTTTATCAGCTTTTAGTGTTTTTATAATTTATATGCACCACACTACTCTAGAAGAGTTTGTTCAGAGCAATTTTCTCTGTTTTATCTGTCACTGGGTATTTTTATGCCTTTTTTTCCCACAGTCATTAAGATGTGACATGAATAAAAACAGCTTTCTAAATAAAGATTGATTGTCTAGTAACAGTTGTCCCAAAGGCAACAGTCTTCATCTGAGACTAAAAAAGTGCTACATATTGGTTTAAGTAATAGAATAGCACATATCTTAATTTATAGGAATGTACAAATTGTACTCTCATATGCATGCTAAACTGGGAATTTTTTTTTTAGAAAATATTTTGACAATTTCCATGATCAAATCACATTGTGTGTTCAATGTTTTCTTAGTATGGGTTTTGGGACCCTTGTTCTTTTATTTTCTTGTAAATTTTTAAATATTTATTTTTATTTTTACTTTTTTAATTTAAATTTTGTATTATCTTTATTTATTGATTGGATAAAGACAGTCAGAAATAGAGAAGGAAGGGAGGGATAGAGAGAGTGAGAGACAGAGAGACACCTGCAGCCCTGCTTCACCACTTGTGAAGCTTTCCCCCTGCAGGTGGGGACTGGGGGCTCAAACCCAGGTCCTTGTGCATTGTAACATGTGCACTCAACCAGGTGCACCACCACCCGGTCCCCTATTTTTACTTTTTAATATTTATTTATTTTCCCTTTTGTTGACCTTTTTGTTTTTCATTGTTGTAGTAGTTATTATTGTTGTTGTTATTGATGTCGTTGTTAGATAAGACAGAGAGAAATGGAGGAGGGGAAGACAGAGAGGGGGAAAGAAAGACACCTGTAGACCTCCTTCACCACTTCATAGCCTGTGAAGCGACTCCCCTACAGATGGGGAGGCAGGGGCAACAACCGGGGTCTCCTTACTCTGGTCCTTGTGCTTTGTGCCACAAGTGTTTAACCCAGGGCACTACCGCCCAACTCCCCATTTTTATTTTTTCTTCTATTTTTCTTTTCTTTTTTAAATTTTTATTTATAAAAAGGAAACACTGAAAAAAAATAGGGTAAGAGGGGTGCAATTCCACACAATTCCCACCACCAGATCTCTGTATCCCATACCTTCCCTTGATAGTGTTTCTATTCTTTATCCCTCTGGGAGTATGGACCCAAGGTCATTATGGGATGCAGAAGGTGGAAGGTCTGGCTTCAGTAATTATTTCCATGATGAACATGGTCAATGTATACTCCCAGCCTGTCTCTCTCCCTAGTGAGGTGGGGCTCTGGGGAAGCGAGGCTCCTGGACAAATTGGTGGGGTCATAGGCCCAGGGAGGACCCTTTGGCGTCATGGTAGCAACCGGAACCTGGTGGCTGAAAAAAGTGTTAACATATAAAGCTAAACGAATTGTTGACTAATCATGAACCTAAAGGCAAGATTATTGCAGATGAAAATTTGGGGTTTCCATTTTGTAGGTAGTTAATAGGCCTATTTTAGTTATATTCCAAAACGCCCATGACTATTCTATTTTTTTTTTTTCCCTAAGACTGACATCTGCTATGCAGGTGGGTCCGAGTTATTGTCTGAGGAGATGATGTCATGGCTGCAAAAAGGACCAGAAAGCTGGATCAGGGAAGAGAATAGCTCCCAAATATGGGAAAGGTGTATAAATATTGTTGACTGTAAACCCCATAGATTTGATGTGATCTGGAACCCATATTCAGCTTAGGATCCTATGTGACCTCTGCAATCCTGTAGATCTGAGCTCACATTCTATAGTCATGAGTAGGAATGTTCCAAGCTGCCCCAATGTCAGAACTCCTACAGTTTTTTGTCCTACCCTTTACAAAAATATATATCTAATTTTGGAATTGAAGAGAGTCATTCTCAATCATATCCATACGTCAAACACCTCATAATTAAATTTCTATCCTTTGCTTAATTTTTAACTATTTTATAAAATTATTTCAATATATTCAAAGTAAATGAATATTGGAGAAAAAAAACAACTAGCCTTTCCTATATGACTTGTTGAGTTTATATTCTCATAAATCCATTAGAATAAATTGTGTACTACTTTATTTCACCAGAAACAAAAGTAAACTCCAAATGGATCAAGGACCTGCATGTTAGACCAGAAATTATCTAATACTTAGAGGAAAATATACCTTCCCATCTAAATCTCCAGGGTATCTTTGATGATACAAACCCAATTGCAAGGAAGAGTAAAATAAGAAATAACCAGTGGGATTACATTAAATTTAAAAGCTTCTGCACAGCAAAAGAAACCATCACCACCACCACCCCCCATAAAAAAAGATTCCTCACAGAGTTGGAGAAGATCTTTTTACATGCCATGCATCAGAAAAGAGGCTGGTAACCAAAATATATATAAAGAACTCACCAACCTTAGCAACAAAAAAACAAATGCCTCAATTCAAAGGTGGGGAGAGGATATGAACAGAATATTGACTACAGAAGAGATACAAAAAGCAAATAAACATATAAAAATTGCTGATTTTTAGTCACTGATTGTCAGAGAAATGCAAATGAAGACAACTATGAGAAATTACCTCTCCCCCCCATGAGAATTTCATACATCAGAAAGGACAACAACAACAAATGCTGGAGAGGTTGTGGGGACAGAGGATCCCTCCTGCACAGCTGGTGGGAATATAATCTGGTTTAATCCCAGTGGAGAGCAGTCTGAAGAATCCTCACAAGGCTATAAATGGGCCTTTATTTTTAACCCAATAACCTCTTTCCTAGGGGTATACTCTAAGGAGTCAAACATACCCATTCAAAAAGATATGTATACCTATGTTCATACAGGAATAATTCATAATAGTCCAAACCTGGAAACAACCCAGGTGCTCAGAAACAGATGAGTGACTGAGAAAGTTGTGGTATATATACAAAATGAAATACTACTCAGCTATTAAGAAGAATGAACCCACCTTCTCTGACCCATCTTGGATGGACTTAGAAAGAATTATGTTAAGTAAGATAAGCCAGAAAGTGAAAGGTCCATATGGGATGATTCCACTCATAAACAGAAGTTGAGAAAAAGAACAGAAAGGGAAACACAAAGCAGAATTTGAGCTTGGAGTATTGCACTGACTTAAAAAACTCTGGGTGAAGAGTGAAGGTAAATTTTCAGCTTCACTATAGGGGTGTGGAGGTAGGGACATAGACTTTTGGTGGTGGGAATGGTGTTAATATACACTCCTGTTAACTTATAGTCTTATAAATAACTATTTAATCAGTATGAGGGGAAAATAGATTGGACGTTCAAACTTTTTAATACATAGACGTCAGTCCTGTTTATATATTCCTTCAACCTAAGGAATCAAGGTTTCACATTAATAATCTGATTGAATTTTAACATTGGGCTTAAACTGTTAATGCATTTCAAATAATGACTTTTTTTTTTTTTTACCAGAGCACTTCTCAGCTCTGGCTTAAGGTGGTTCAGGGGATTGAACCAGGGAAATAATGACTTTTAAAAAAATATTAAATCACCTATAATCTTAGGCCAGGGAGCTCAAAAGCAACTGGTCTTCTGAATATATATGATATAGTTATTTGTAAATAGCATTAAATTAGATAAATCATGGTAAGGTCTTGTATAGTACAGTAAATCCTAACCATAAGATTTTCAAAGTAAGCTAAATTCCCAAATAACTTAGTTATGATAAAAAAATATCTATTGCCTTCTTAAACTCTAAAACAGCAAGAAACCTTACTCATTCTCTATAAAATCCATTATTTCTCCCAGTCCTGAAAACTCTGGGGCTTTGCTCATTTCCCTTTATGCTTTTCTTCTCCATACCATTTGATACTGCATCTGCTGAGCTACACCAAATCAATACAACCAGTACCACCTCGACATCTTTCACTTTAGATGGCCACCAGAGACACCAGGCGTGGGATGTCAACCCTTCAGCTCCATTATTCTAGTGAGACCTTTTCTAGTTCATAAGGCTTCTTAATTCCATTCCAGGTGGCACATTTCCTAAAAAAGCCACAGAACCTAGATATAGACCAGGGCCCACAAGATAGGGTACATGGGCATATGTATCCGTAAATTAGGGGAAAACATATATCTTAAAGTAAAAGTGTGCAATACTCTACAGTGACTCACTAAGTGCAGCAAGCAAGTAGAAATGCCTAAAAAAGACACCATAAAGTACTTAATCAAATATTTTCTACTTAGACCTAGGTAATCTCCTCACCTACTTATTTCACTTCTCTCAATCACTCTAAGTCTAACCCTGTCTGACAAGGTTAGGACTAAAAAACTGGATAAGGGCAAGAGATCAGCATACTTTAATGATGGCCCTTTTGGTTGCTACCAAGCCACCACATCACCTGGGGCCCTAGTCAGGGAGTCCTGGAATTCCCACATAAAAGCTGATGCACCTAGACTTCTAACAGATCCCTATCTTCACCATCACTGAATATCTCTATCAGGAACAAAATTATCAACTCTTTTTTTGGGCCTCTACAGGACCTTGCCCTCAATGTAGAGCAATAATGGTAGCAACTACCCCACTTTGAAGGAAGGCTTGGTTAGCACACTTCTGCCATTCGAGGAAGACGGGTCCTGAGGTGAGTGCAACCTAGAATGTTCCTGGTTATGACCATGGAATGTGAGCTCAGCCCTACAGGGATACAGAGGATATACAGGCTCCTGTGCTGAATATGAATAGACATGGGACCCAGATCAGATCAATGGGGTCTAGAGTTTATGATATTTATATACTTTCCCCAAATTTGGGAGCTACTCTCTGCCCTGATCCAGCTTTCTAGTCCTATTTCCAATTCTGACACCATCTCCCCAGATAATACTTTTAGCCCACCTGCGGGTTAGCTGTCCAGCCAAGGCAAAAATTAGCAAAGTCACAAGTCCATCTGAACGTACCTAAATCAGTCTTCCTAACCTTTTCCAAAATAGAGACCCCAACTCTCATCTGCTACATTGTTACATTTATGTTCCTGATTTTATATATAAAATCTTTATATCTTACTGCTTTTCAGCCACCAGGTTGTAGATGCCACTGTGACACCAATCTAACTTCCCTGTACAGAACCTCACCAATGTGTCCTAGAACTCTGCCTCCCTAGAGCCCTGCCCCACTGGGGAAAAACAGAAACAGGCTGGGAGTATGGATCTGCTTGGAAATTCCCATGTCCAGCAGAGAAGTAATTACAGAAGCCAAATCTTCCACCTTCTTCACCCCATAAAGATCTTTGGTTTATACTCTCAGAGATATAAAGAGTAGGGAACCTTCCAATGGAGGGGTGTGGGATATAGAACTCTGGTGGTGGGAATTGTATGAAATTGCACCCCTCTTATCCTACATCTTGGCAGTCATATTTAAATAAATAAAAGAAGAATGTATTGCATATCATACATAGAAGACAACTCTTTTAATTATTCATCAGTGAAGAAATGAACTAATGCCTAAAAATAATATTGTAAAATACATTTTAGGATTTATGGAAAATATAATACTACTTGTAGAAAAAATATAAGGACTTGGACCAGGTGGTGGTGCACCTGGTTAAGTGCACATATTACAGTATACAAGGACTCGGGTTCAATCCCCTTGTCCCCACCTGCAGGAGGAAAGCTTCACAAGTGAGTCAGGACTGCCAGTGCCTCTCTACCTTTTCTTTTTCTATCTCCCCCCTCTCTTCTCAATTTCTCTGTCTCTATCCAATAATAAATAAGTAAATAAAATTAAATAAAGATGACATTTAAAAATCTTTAAAAATGAAAAAATATAAGGACTCACAATAGTAAAATGAGAATATATTGCTAATGTGATTTATTTTTTCTTTGCTGTGACTTAAGTCTCCAGGATGATGTTTTTATATAGAAAGAGAGAGACAGAAACAGAGAAACAAATGGAAAGACACTATAACACTGAAACTTATCCCAGTGTTCCGGGGATTAAACTTGAACCTGGGTCACTCACATTAAACTTGAACCTGGGTCACACAAATCAGACACTTTTCCCAGGTGAGTTACTTTATTGGGTCTGTAGATGGGATTTTAGCAACTACCATCAGTCAAAAGACTCCCAGAAAGTCTCTATTATAATAGCTCCCCTGCATTTGTAAAGCATTTAAATATGTGGACACTTAGTGTGACATGATGTTCTGAACTTAAAATCATTTATTTTATGTCTTTGAGCTCCTATTGATTGGTACACACTCCCTGCCAGTGAATTTTATGTGTTTTACTTGACAGACTAGGCCTACTGACAAGTTGAAGTTCCTCAGCTGCTAAATCAAAGTGACCACACATTGTCTTCAGGGATAATGATTTGAAAATTAGCACTTAATAAAGAAAGGCAGTATGGAGACATACTATAAAAACAATTATAAATTTTGTTGCCATCCCTGAAGGCAAAATTCTTTTTCCAAACTAACGTGAATGGTAAAAACACACTATAGGATGTGAATGGAACCACGCTGACCATGTTGGTTTCACTGTATGAGCAATATATCCAGTTGAATCCCCTGATTTTTCTAAGTTTTTTGGACAAACCACAAACTCAACATGAATGATGTTCCAAACCAAAATTCACTTTATTTTACCACTAAGAAGAATGCTTGAACTGAATCCCTACTTCAGTGCATTACAATGAAAGATAATGACACAATTTAAATGTGTACAATATGGACTTTTAATACAATAGTATTATTAGTTTTATTAAGGTTGTTTGTCATTCCAAAGTGTTTTAAATAGGGTATGCCTTTTATTTTATATCTATATCTCAATGTGTGTTTGAATGACTTAGATTAACTATCTAACTTCTTGTTTGGTCTCACAATTCCTAAATTATATTTTGAGTCCCAATCACTAAACTGAGTTTCAAACTTGCAAGTCTACCTGACAGCATAGTAATTCTCACTTAGTAATATATTAGGCATTAGACATCTCCATTTGTCTAAAACAGAACCTTTAATTCCCTACATACTGTCATAAAATAGATTTTAAGGGGAGTCAGGCAGTATCGCACTGGCTTAAGCACACACAGTATGAAGAACAAGAACCTGCTAAAAGATCCAGGTTTGAGCCCCCGGCTCCCCACCTGCAGGGGTTCACTTCACAAGCGGTGAAGCAGTTCTGCAGGTGTCTGTCTTTCTCTGTCCCTCTGTCTCCCCTCCTCTCTCAATTTCTTCCTGTCCTATCCAATTAAAAAAAAAAGGAGGGGTCCAAGAGGTAGCACAGCGGGCTTAGCACACATGGCCCAAAGCGCAAGGACTGGTTAAGGATCCCGATTTAAGCCTCCGGCTCCCCACCTGCAGAAGGGTCAATTCACAAGCTGTGAAGCAGGTCTTCAGGTATCTATCCTTCCCCCACACCCCCCACGTCTTCCTGTTCTCTCTCGATTTCTCTCTGTCCTATCCAACAACAATGACAGCAGCAACAACAACAACAACAATAAATGACAAGGGCAACAAAAAGGGAAAAAAACAGCTTCCAGCAGCAAGTGAATTCATAGTGCAGGCACCAAGCCCCAGCACCCCAGCAATAACCCTGGAGGCAAAAAAAAAAAAAAGGAAAAACTGGCCACCAAGAGCAGTAGTGCTAGCACCAAGCCCCAACCATTCACACACACACACACACACACACACACACACACACACACACACACACACACACACACACACAGTCAAAAATATCAAATTCTCTATATTTATTATGCCTAAGCTATCTTATAACATGCAGTGGATTTCAAAATAAAATATATACCCAAGATTTTCCCACTCTGAATTTCCACTATCATAATATCTCATCTCAACTGTGATAAGAGTTCCCCAATTGGCATCTAAGTCTGTGTTCTTTCTTTGGTTGTTCATTTGACCTAGAGTAGCCATTCTCTCACTTGTGCGCTCTCCCTCTCTCTCTCTCCTCCCCCCATTTTCTCCCTCTCCCACCACAAAACACATCTAAACGTTTTCTTTTGCACTATGTGCAAAATTCTAGCTCTTGTTCAGCGTTCAGTGTCCTATACAATCTGATAATTGATTTTTTTTATTTTCAGCCTCTTAACCTTTACACCTTTACATACACACACACACACACACACACACACACACACACACACACACACACACACACACACACACACACACACACCATATATATCACAGCACTGCTCAGCTGTGGCTTATGGTGGTACAGCAGATTGAAACTGGGTTGAGGCATAAAAATTCTTTGCATAATCATTATGCTATCTTTTCCCACCCTACACACAGCAATCCATACACAGTGCTCTTTTCCTTGACAAGCTCATTCTCATCTCACATGGCTTCAACCTGTTCATTCCTCTGGTGTGAGCTATTTCCTGCCCACATATTCATCGAGTCTTCTGTTTTCACATATTAAAATTTTTCTCAAATATCTCATCAGAAGTATCTTCTGTAATGAAGTTCCTCATCTTCACTTGCTCTCACCTTATCTGGTTTGGTACCCCACATGTTCAATTCCTACTTGCATCTGTGTTACTTTTTTAAAACATATTTATCACTTATCTCCTTTACTAGCGTTTGCATGTCAGTATGCCAGATATTTTATCTTGCTGGTTGTTATATTTTCAGCAACTATAACATCACCTAGAAGATATCTCATATTAATAAAATATGTGCCTTGGGATCAGCAGGATGGTTCATTTGGATAGTATGCCTGCCTGTCATGTGCCCAGTCCAGGTTTCAGCACAACTCCCACTGCAATGAATAATGTTCTCAGTCCTCTTTTACTCTCTTCCCCTGTCTTTCTATCTGTAAGCAGGCCCAGAGCAGTAAAGCCCCAATGATGACAAATCCATATAACTATGTAAGCACTGAATGCACTGATGAGTAAATGGGTCATACTTTATCTGAACTTAAATTTATATATGTTTCTCTTATGTATATAACATAACTCATGAATCAGACATTCAGGATGTGTGATGTATACACAGGTATCATAAATGCCATTTTTTTATATTATTTTGTAACCTGTAGCATGCCACTTGTTTGAATTTGCCGTGTCATGTTGTCCAGGACAGAAATATAGGCTAGCCAAAAGATTGCTCAGATACACTAGAGATTTCTCTTTCTGATTGAGAACCTGTACCACCATGGAAATGTGGGCCAGCAAAAAGGCTCTCCCTTCAGGTTCAAGGTCCTTTTATAAAAAAGTTTACAAACCATCAGGAATTTCAGATAAAAAGTAGTGAGTTTGGGCTAGAAGCAGAACACAGTTATTGGGTCAATGATTATAGATGTTTAAAACATAGGCCGTGGTAACTGAATATAAATATAGTAGGTTTAAACTCTACAAAGGAATGACTTCTGCTTGTCAGTAACTAATGAAAACCCTCTTCCATATCAAAGGCTTAGACATTAAATGTCTTGGATATTTGGCAACCCACAGGCTGTGGCCTGATAACTCAGCTATATTTGAGAAATTTTACATAACTTACTGGACACAGTCTTTCAGGTACTAGCTTAGGTACATCTTATATAAATGTTTCCCTTGTTTTACTAATTCAAATAGTATAAATATAATTTTCTCAAATATGAGAAATCAAATTTTGTGAAAATGTAAATGGAAAGGTGATATATGCAGGAAAATTGTTAGTAGTATCACAGTTTAAAATATTTTAAGGGAATTGGGTGGTAGTGCAGCGAGTTAAACACATGTGCAGCAAAGTCCAGGGACTACTGTAAGGATCCTGGTTCTAGCCCCCGGCTCCCCACATGCAGGGAAGTCGCTTCACAAGTAGTGAAGCTGGTCTGCAGGTGTCTATCTTTCTCTCCCCCCTCTGTCTTCCCCTCCTCTCTCCATTTCTCTCTGTCCTATCCAACAACGGTGACATCATAAACAACAGTAATAACTACAACAATAAAACAAGGGCAACAAGAGCGAATAAATAAATAAATATTAAAAAATGTTTTAAATTCTTATCTTGTAAATCAGGACAAAAATACAAAAAGTTTGCCATTCAGTGTTATGTTTATGACCAGTAAAGTGTCTACAACCATACCGTCTTGAACATACCCAATCTCATCTGAACAATACATAAAGCAAACAATATGTTAACATATTATTTAAAGGACTTTATTGAATACATATCATGCTTTACTCTATAGTCCATTATTGGATTGTTGAGAAGACTAACAGATCATCAGGCTTATTACTCCTTTTCTCTGGGATATTTGCTACAATTGTAATTTTCCAGTTACTATTAGTGCTTTACTTCTATTGTGAAAACTACATTCTTTAAGAGATTTTTTTTAATGAAAATAATTTGTGGAGATGGGTCTTATTTTAAGTATCGTATTAGCCTATTTAAAAAAATAATCCTCTTTGTTTATTAACCAAATGATCAGCATGAAAATATACATATACTTTCTGAAATCCAGTATAGTTAGATGTGTGTGTATGTGTGTTTAAGAAAAAAAATTATTTATCTTTGTATCTTCCAGTCATTACTTTCTATGTCAAGTAACCAAGTTCACCCTTATGATTCAAGCAGGGAACATCATTAATTAAAAGGTGTTTTTTTTCCCTTGGAGAAAGTATCAAGGGGTTTGTCACTTTTTTTAAACCAAATTTAGGAACGTTGTATTCTAGTGACATGTTGAGGCTAGGATGTAAAATTGTGATGACAAGTTGAAATATTGAGGCAAACTTATTAAGTGAAATTTATTTTCTTCAAGTATAGCTGAAAAGCAACAAAATAATTATAGCTCGAAAGGCAATACAGACATGTGATGCAAACATATTCAGTTTTAGGGCAGAAATGATAGTTGGAATATTATTTTGTAAAAGGGCAATTCAAGACAAATCTAACTTCAGATAATGACCACTGATCCATATAAAGTTTGATGTGGTTGTACCTTATTCATAGCATTGCTGATAAATATTAAATACAGGATAGAGAACAAAATTTATAGGTCTTTTTAAATTTATCAGCCTTAATATACTACATAAATGTTTTTATTGTTGGATTACATCACTTCATCTCATTGTGTTTCTTAATATATCTATTTTGCTTATAGCTGTATATTATGTTTGAATTTCAATGGCTCCTTCGGTATTCTTCATATTGGTCAACTTTACCTTGGGCCATTTAGGAATTTAAAAAGTCTTCATAGCTTGTGGTTTATCTATATACGAATATTTCTTTCCCTCTATTCTCTAATTTTCTTGACATAGACTAATGTGTGACAAGGAAGAGATCAATCACTCTAAAGCTAACCTTGTTAGACAAGTAAGAACTACAAAACTGAACAAGGGCAAGAGACTGGCATACTTTAATGATGATACTTTAGTCACTACCAGGCTACCCCATCACCTGGGGCCCTAGTCAGGGAGTCCTGGGATTCACACACAGACATGATGGTCCTAAACCTCTAACAGATCCCTCTCACCACTGTCACTGGTCATCTCCATCAGGAACAACATAATGTTTGTTTTTTTGTGGACCCCCGTAGGACTTTGCCCTCAATGCAGATAAACAATGGTAGAGACTGTTCCATTTTCCTAAGGGAGGTTGTATAACATACTCTACCTTCCACCTGAGGAAGATGGGTCCTGAAATTAGTGCAGCCTGGAATGTTCCTAGCTGTGACCATATGATAAGAGTTAAGACCTGCAGAGGTTATATAGGTTCCTGTGCTGAATATGGGCCCCCTATCAAATCAATGGGGTTTACAGTTAACAATATTTTTATACTTTTCTCAATTCTGGGAGCTACTCTGTTCCATGATCCAGCTTTGTAGTCCTTTTTCCAGCCATGACATCATCTCCCCAGACAATAACTTGGGTCCACCTGCATATCAGATGTCAGCCTCAGGGAAAGAAAGTAAAGTCATGGGCTCTTTAGAATATACCTAAAATAGACCTACTAGCTTTTTCCAAATTGGAGAACCCAATTTTTTATCTGCAATATTCTTCCCTGTAGGTTCATTATTAGTTTGTTCTGCATTATATCTTAACTCTTTTTTAGCCACCAGGTTCCAGATGCTACCATGATGCCAATCTGACTTCCCAGAGCAGACAACCCCACCATGTGTCCTGGAACCCTACCTCACTAGGGAAAGAGAGAGACAGGTTGGGAGTATGGATGGACCTGTCAAAGCCCATGTTCAGCTGGGAAGCAATTACAGAAGCCAGACCCTCTACCTTCTGCACCCCATTATGACTCTGGGTCCATACTTCCAGAGGGATAAAGAATAGGAAAGCTATCATGGGAGGTTACAGAATAGGGAATTCTGTTGGTGGGAATTTTGTGGAATTGTACCTCTCTTATCCTATAGTCTTTTCAATACTTCTATTTGATAAATAAAAATTATACAAATTAAAAATATGTACTTTTTAATTGTCATATGAATGAAATAATAGAAAGAGGCATAGGTAGAGATTAAGAGAGAAAGAGAGAGAAAAGTTAGATCCCTTCTAAGTTCTGTATCCCTCTTATACTATGGTTTTGTCAATTTTTCCTTTTTATAAATAAAAAAATGTTTATAAAAAAGAAAGAAAAATTAATTAATTAATAAATAAAATCTGTGAAGCTTCTCCCCTGTAGGTGGAAAGTTGAACACTGGTCTTTGTACATGGTAACGTGTGCTTTACAAGATGTGGCACTGACATCAATTAAGTAAGTAAGTAAGTAAATCCATTTTTGCCAATGGGGCTATCTCTAGGGCTGAGTGCCAGCACTACTAGGGATCAACAGTTCCAGGTACCTGTGTTTTCTTTTATTTATTTTTTCCTTTTTACTATAATTTATAGGACAGAAAGAAATTGAGATTTGGAGGGAGAAAGAAGGGGAGAGAGGAAGATTGGAGTCTACAGACCTGCTTCACTGATCATTAAGCTCCTCCCTGTGGGTGTGGAACTGGGGTGGGAACACAGCTTCCTGTGTTCATGTGCTGGTAATTTGCATGCTCAACCCAGTGCACTATCTCCTCCCCCCCCCAACTTTTAAAATATCCATCAAGTCATTATAAAGTATGCTCTTCTTTATCATCCTTTATTAATTTTGTTCTCTCCATTCAGTTCTAGCCCTTCACCAAATGATTTGTGCCATTAAAGTCTGATAGTCTACACAGCTCATCCCTCACAAACTTCTTGTGTCCCTCTGTTAACTGTTTCCTTTCCAGTATCCTGTTCTGACAATTCTATAAAAATCAGCAGCATGGATTTCTGACTTTCACTTTTACAACTTAGCAATGTCACTATTTCACTTGGGCTGCTTTTTTCCTGAAATAAAGGACTCCTACTTGAAGAAAATTCGGAAGTAGTAGGTGTGACTTAGAGAGGAAGAGAAGGCAGGGTTATAGAAAAAATGGATATATATAATGGATATATGTCGATAGAAAAAAAAAATATATATATATAGAGAGAAAATGGATATATATATAGAAAATGTACATATATATATATAGAAAAAAATATATATGTCATTAATCCATATCTGTGATTTATGGAGAATTACTCCAGTTTCCAATAGAGGGAGTAAGGACATAGAACTCATGCTGGGAAAGTTGTGGAATTAAGTCCCTATTATCTTATAATTTTGTAAATCAATACTAATTCACTAATAAAAAAATTTAAAAAGGACCCTTACTCAAAGCTCTGCTGCATCCCTTTCTAATATTCACATTACTGCTTTGCTTAGTGTTCAGTGTATTAGCAGTGAATTATAATGATAACCTCATATATGCTGTCCAGTTTTACAGTAATTTGCAGTTGGGTGAAAAGTTTAATTTGTATAACTATATAGATATGAAAATAATTATATTACTATAAAGCTTTCACAGTCAATGATATTTCCTTGCATATCTATGACCTACTCTAGTAATAATTGTGTAATTACTAAAATTTTGGGAAGCTACAATTTATAACAAAATTTTTTTCCTAACATTTTCTTTTGGTATTCTGAAACTAAGTTATGGAATATCAAACAACTATTTTATTCTGAAACTATCTGATTATAGAGAGGAAGTGATTACCCTTTACTGAACAAAAATCTAATAAGGTACCCTGTTTCAAATACGATTCTGTAGAAATTAGCACCATTTCTGTTTTTTATTTTGTTACTTCTTTTTCTTAGGTAGTATCATCTTGTAGTCTAGTTGATTTTCTATTTGCTCCCCTTTTTCTTTGTTTGAATTGAGTGTCTTTTAAAAAACAAAGACTTCAGTATTTATTTTGTGGGAAAGAATGAAAAAAGAAAAAGAGACCAGAATACTGTTCTGCTGCAGTTTTTGTGCTGCTGGAGATTTAACCCTTATCTTGACACATTCAAATACTTTTAAGTAGTGCATTCTATGCACTTAGCAAACTTCTAACCTCTAAAAGTATAGTTTCAATGAAAAAGATAGAGCATATGTTCACATGTATCTATAAATTAGGGAAAAATATATACCTGAAAGCAAAAATACACAATAGTCTTTAGTGAGTTGGTATCAACTTAATAATGAAATAGTGTCTACTTAGACTTAGATACCCTCCTCACCAACTTCCTATTACAGTTCTCTCACTTACTCCAAAGCTAACCTTAGCAAAGCAAGGACTTCAAAAGCTGAATAAGGGAAAGAAACTGGCATACTTAAACGATGACTCTTTAGTCACTATCAGACCATTCCATCAGCTGGGGCCCTAATCAGGGAGTCCTGAGATTCCCAAACAGACTTGATGGGCCTAGAACTCGAATAAATCCCTCTCTCCATTGATAGCATTTATGTCTATGAGGAACAACACAATAGACCCCTTTGTGTGCCCCTGTAGGACCTTGCCTTCAACTTGGATCAACCAAGGTAGAGAATGTTCCATCCTCGAAGTGAGGATGGAAAACACACTCTAGGCTACACCTGAGGAAGATGGGTCAATACTGGGGCAGCATGAAATGTTCCTACTCATGACCACAGAATGTGAGCTCAGATCTAGAGAGATGCAGACGTCACACAGGCTCCTAAGCTAATTATGGGCCCCAGATCACATCAAATCTATGGGGTTTATAGTCAACAATATTTATACCCCTTTCCCTTACTAGGGAGCTACTGTCTTCCTTGATCCAGCTTCTGATCCTTTTTCCAGCCATGACATCATCTCCACAGACAATAACTTGAATCCACTGGCATATGAGATTTCAGGCTCAGGGGCAAAAAGAAAAATGGAAAAAAAAAAAAGTATAGCCACAGACCCTTTGGAATTTAACTAAAAAATGCCTACTAGCTATCTACAAAATGGAGGACCTCCCAACTCTTCATCTGCACTATTCCAGCCCTTATGTCCATGATTGGTCAACAATTTGTTTGGCTTTGTATGTTAACTCTCTTGTCAACTACCAAGTTCCACATGCTAGCATGATGCTGACCAGACTTCCCTGGACAGACAACCCCATCAATGTCTAGTAAAGCTCCACTTCTCTACAGCCCTGCCCCACTAGGGAAAGAGAGAGGCAGGCTGGAAGTATGGATGGACCTGTCAATGCCCATGTTCAGCGGGGAAGCAACTAACAGTAGCCAGACCTTCCACTTTCTGCATCCCACAGTGTCCTTGGGTCCATACTCCCAGAGGGTTAAAGAATAGGAAAGCTATCAGGGGAGGGGATGGGATATGGAGTTCTGGTGGTAGGAACTGTGCGAAGTTGTACCCCTCTTATCCTATGGTTTTGTCAATGTTTCCTTTTTATAAATAAAATTAAAAAAAAAAGAAAAAGAGAATGTACATTACTTAAAGTACTGAGAAAAAAAATACAAAAGGGAATTGGTAAAAATACCAACAAAATGAAACACTTCCATAATCATACTGTATTATGGATATGGCTATATTTTGTTCTCATTGCATGCACATAACATACCATCTGCAAGTCAAGTTCATTCTTCCTACTACCCTAAAATACACTGCATTTCTCTGTGTCATCTGGTTTATACAGGAGAAAATGAGATTGCCAAAATAAAACTAATATTTATCATGCAAACATATTTATCTTTACATTGCCTTTTTCAATCTTACCACAATTTTAAAATAAGAAAATTAATGATTCAGTTTATATGCAGCAACAGACTATGCAACAAAGCGTATTTCAGAACAGAAAATAATACCTCTTTATGTATGAAATTGTTTGAAGCTAAAGTGTTACAGTGAAGTTCATGGTTATACTGTAAAACAAAAACCTGGGTGAAATGATCCTGTCTCTTCCTTTCTCAATTTCAGTTTGTGTTGTGTGATCATATCTGAAGCCATATTAGATTTTGACATGATTTTTTTCTGATAAATGTATTTAAAAATGTCTTGTGTTGACTTCCTTCTCTAAATATGATTTCATATTGTCATTTAAAAATGAGCCATTATAATATAATAAACTGAAGGAGATAGAATTCCTAATGTTTTAAAAAGTTATACATCTAAAGGGGTTCATCTCAGGTTGTAGTATGAATTGGTATTACATTTATGTTTTAATTATGATTTTCTTTTAAACTATGGATGAAAGGGAGATCTCACTTCCCAATGTAATATTGACACTTTACATGTTATAATTCCTATTAATAGGATTTTAGCATATAAAATACAAATCAGAATTTTGTAACTAACTAGGATTTAATTTATTTTTGCTTTTATTATAAGCTTATGTCAAGTAATGACCAATATACAACATGTTAATTATTGAGCACCGTTGTGTGAGGTTCTATAAGTCAGTAATGTTCATTGCATTTTGAAATGAAGTTGATTTTCATGTAATTATTAATGACCTTACATTATTAATGTTGATTAATACTTTCATATGCTAGCAAACAGTACTAAATCAGATAACTAACCAAATTAGTGGAAATAGTACTGCTGGTGTTCCTTAGGGATATAAAGAGAAAATAAACTAAAATATTGGGCTGTAAGAAAAGTCATAATGCAATCACCTCAATGAGAATAAAATAATTAAAAATGAAAAACTAATAACAGAAAAGGAAGCACCACCTACATACTTGCAATATCATATCATAGTGACAACTGGGTCATGTGATCATCCTTAATTTCAGGCAAGACTACGAAGGTTAGTATTTACTTTTTCTGCTGATAGAAGGAAGACAAAAGAGAAAGGAGCATGCCTAGTGTAAGAAAACACGTTTACTATCTTCTATAAGAAGTGGAATAAAATAACCCAGTGGATTTTTACCTATTGACCTAGGACCGTCTATTAATATTTCTAGGAATTCAAGTTATGAATCTTTGATGTTGCATCTGGTTAAATAACTGCTTTTATGAAGAAACCCATTTCTGTGGGGAGGATGCTTTGTAGCAGTAGATAAGCCTGAGGGATAGATAATAAATTGTTCCCAATGTCAAGGAAAGAATATAACAAAAACTACACTGCATAAAATAATGTTATATATATATATATATATATTACATAATTTGATGCTGGAGATCAAACTCAGGGCTTCAAGCTTGAGTGCCTATTGCTTTATCCACTGCACCATCACCCATTCCACAGTTGTCATGTCACCGGAGAGGTGAAAGTGACTTCTATGCTTGAAATATCCAGACTTGATTAAATTCTTCTCATGCTTGCTTTTATTCGAGGACATTCTAAACTTTTTGGATTTGAATAATAATGTTTCATTGAGTTTAGGACTGTGCAACTATTCTTCTTCTTCTCATAAGTTGCACTGCCTTTATTTCTCTCCTGTCCTAAGATTCACATTGCATGTCTTTTGAACACCAACTGTTTCATAAGTGTGTATACGATGAAATATAATTTTCAGACAAAGCTGATGAGAATGTATAATTGTATAGCTAGCCTGTAAAATATTTTGTCAGCTTAATAAAAATGTTAAATGTAAACTCACCATAAAGCTTGGCAATTCAATTCCTAGAGCTTCACTTGAAAGAAATGGAAACATTTATCAAAGTAATCTTGAATGTGAATGTTTATAGAAACCTTAATCTGTGATAAATAAGTTTGGCAATGACACAAATGTCCATCAACTTATAAACTGATAACAACAAATTTCTATACATCTAAAGTAATGTTATTCAACAATACCAATGAACAAAATAATATATGTTACTTGGAAGAATATCAGAAACAATATGGCAAGTTAAAGTAATTACATGCCAAATATTGCATATGGCATGAATCATTTATGTGAAATTGCCAGAAAATGCAGTTTAATAGAGATAGAAAATAAACCGACTGTTGCATTGGATCTGGGGTGGCACTGAATACTATTTACAAAAAAAAAAAAAAACCAACTCAATGGAATTGGGGGAGGAACATGGGAGTGCTAACAATTGGATTACCTTGATGCAAATTTACTGAAAGAATTTAAAGAATATGCTCTGTTACAATAGTCAACATTAGTGCACTGCAAATTATACTTGTAAAAATACAAAGAAAAAAAGAAATGCTATGAAGAGAGAACAGTGGTGCAAAAATTACTGGATATATCTTGTATCTACAAATTTAAAATAATTAAAGTTTAATCTCCTATAAGCAGTTATCAGTTGAAAAGAGCATGCATTTTATTCTTTTTGTTGCCACCAGGATTATCTTCTGGGCTCAGTTACACCATGACTCCACTGATCCTGGTGGCTATTATTATTTTTATTCTTTCGTTTTCTGATAGAAAGAGAGAGAGGGAGAGAGAGAGAGAGAAAGAAACAGACATCTGCAACACTGCTCTTCCATTAGTGAAGTTTCCAGCCCCTGCAGATGACCAGAAGTTTGACCCAAGTCTTTGAATAGTCTACTATGTCTAACCCATAGTAGACTATTAGTAATAGTCTAACCCATAGTCTACTATGCCTTTCCTTCTTTCTTTCTTTCTTTCTTTCTTTCTTTCTTTCTTTCTTTCTTTCTTTCTTTCTTTCTTTCTTTTTTTTTGCCTCCAGGGTTATCGATGGGGCTCACTTGTGCTATGAATCCACAGTTCTTGGAGACCTTTATCCCATTTTGTTGCTCTTGTTGTTGTGCTTGTCGTAGTTGTTATTGTTGTCATAGCTGTTGTTGGATAGGACAAAGAGAAATCGAGAGAGGAGGAGAAGACAGAAGGGAGGAGAGAAAGATAAACACCTGCAGACCTGCTTCACCACTTGTGAAGTGACCCCCTGCAGGTGGGAAGCTGGGGATCCAGCCTGGATCCTTACTCCAATCTGTGTGCTTTGTGCCATGTGCGCTTAACCCGATGCACTACTGCCCAGCTCCCTGCTTCGAAATTTTAAAAATTTTATATTAAACCTGAACTTTTTTTTTTTTTGCCTCTAGGGTTATTGCTGGGACTTGGTTCCTGCACTATGAATCCACTGCTCCTGGAGGCTATTTTTTCCCTTGTTTATCACTGTGATTGTTATTATTGTTGTTGGACAGGACAGAGATAAATCGAGAGTGGAGGGGGAGATAGAGAGGCAGAGAGAAAGATAAATACCTGCATGCCAGTTTCATCGCTTGTGAAGCAACTTCCTGCATTTGGGAAGCCAGGGGCTCGAACCGGAATCCTTATGCTAGTGCTTGCTCTTTGTGCCATGTGCACTTAACCCTCTGCTCTACCACCCGGCCCCTAACCGAACTATTTCTATAGGTATTGTAGTAAATTCAATTCCCACCAGTAATCCATAAGCAGGTCTGATTCTACAAGGTTGATCATGCATTAAATTATCAAACTGAGAGTTTTAACATTCTAGAATATTATATGGACCTTTGCTCTTATATTTTCTTTTTTTAAAGTTTTTTTTTAATTTTTTTATTTTTTAAATATTTATTTAATTTATTTATTCCCTTTTGTTGCCCTTGTTGTTTTATTGTTGTAATTATTATTGTTGTTGTCGTTGTTGGATAGGACAGAGAGAAACGGAGAGAGGAGGGGAAGACAGAGAGGAGGAGAGAAAGATAGACACCTGCAGACCTGCTTCACCGCCTGTGAAGCGACTCCCCTGCAGGTGAGGAGCCGGGGTTCGAACCGGGATCCTTATGCCGGTCCTTGTGCTTTGCGCCACCTGCGCTTAACCCGCTGCGCTACAGCCCGACTCCCGCTCTTATATTTTCTTACTATAAATGAACATGGGAATCTTCTCCTATATTGTAAAACTATCTGTAATTCCTTTCTTTGTGAAAAATATGTTAATGTCAATTATTTCTATATTTTATCATTGATTTTATAAGAACGTTTTAAATATTAGAAACTTTAACCTAATATATTCTATTTAGCTGAGAATATATTGACCCATGTTTTTGACTTTATAACAAATCTTTTTAACTAAATATTTCCATTTTATCTCCATTTTCCAGTTATATTTTAGATGTAAATGATACAATCTCCATCAGTATATTTGTAAATAGTGAACAATAATTGCACATATATATATATATACATATATATATATATGTATATATATATATACATATAATTTTCCTCTTTGCATATACAGGGGAACTTTTATTGCCCTCCCCCATTGTAATAGTGTGGTAGAAACTTTGAAAAATTTGAGCTGTGATTTCTTATTTATGAATTTTGACAATGATGATGACATATATTTAGCATTGCATATGCCTCTACACTGTATAGGTTGAGCCCCTAGTCTTCGTGTTCCTGGTTTTGTTTTATTTTCTTTTCCTTATTTTTTGATGAAAAAAACAACCTTAGTTTTAATTTGTTATTTAAGTTGGTAGGCAGAGTTTTCTTTTTTTTTTTTTTCTTTTTCTTGTCTTTGTCGTGCTATAATCTGATAATTTCTCTTTGAATCTCCATTTTTTGGTACTTGCTTTGGGATTGGCTTCTATAGAAAAACTTTCCTTTACACTGGTCAATGCCAAATTATGAGTGGAAGGATATCCTTTATGAGAAATTGATTTACCCTTAGAATTATTGGATTCTACAGACCACAATATGTTTGAGCTACTAATTACTGACTGAATCTAAGATTTTGACTTGCTTATTAATCTTAGATTCTGTAAGGAATCCTAACTATGGGGGAACAAAAAAAAAATGATGCTGCCAGACTAAGTTATATTTCATTATGACTATACTTGAGAGTAAAATGTTTTATAAATAAACATTCCGTGTTTTCTGCCAATCACCATTTAAAATTATACCTGCTGGGGGCCGGGTGTTAGTTCAGCGGGTTAAGTGCACAAGGGTTAGGTGAGCGCAAAGGACCAGCCTAAGTATCTTGATTTAAACCCCTGGCTCCCAACCTGCAGGGTGAAGCAGATCTGCTGATGTCAATCTTTCTCTCTCCCTCTATGTCTTCCTCTTCTCTCTAGATTTCTCTCTGTTCTACCCAACAACAACAGCAATAACAAAAACAATGGCAAAAATGGAAGGAAAAAAAAGAAAGGCCTCTAGGAGCAGTGGATGCATAGTGCAGGCATAGTGCAGGCAACAGAGCCCCAGTGATAACCCTGGAGAACAATCAAACAAAAACCCAACCGAATTAAAAAAAAAAAAAAAAAATATATATATATATATATATATGTTTTAGTTTGATTATATTGCTTCATTTTATGTTGTTATCTCTGCATTTTCTATGTATCTATTACTTTATCTTTATATTCATCTATCTATCATCATCATTGTCATCTTATTTCATGTGTGTGTGTTTCCTCCCCACTCCTCACCTCTCGTTTCCTGTTTTCTTGGAATTTCTGCTCTTTTTTTATATAACAACCTTGATATTTCCCTGAGGAAACTGCATCACTTTACTAGAAAATGTCTAACTTCCCAATAGGTTTCAAAAGTGACAAACTCTCTAAGAAATAAACTCTCTGGGTACTAGTGCATTTCATCACATTAAAACATGTTGACTGCAGCTACAGAGCTGAGACCAAAGGGACATGGCAATACAGAGAAGACTGTCAGCTATCAATGGATCAACATCTCTCTGCAGAAATTGGAAGAAATAAATGCTTTTTGTAGTTTTAACCTGTTTTCTCCCTTAATACATATTGTGAAAGAGACTATAAGATGTTTTGAAAGAGGAAGGAAAACTCCAAATTGGAGAACCATGAAGAATAATAAGAAAGTCAGAAATGAAAAAAAAGCTATCAAACTAGTATCTACAAATTACTTTAAAAAGTTTTTCATTCTACAGTTTTATGAACAAAATTTATTTAACATCAATCAAAACTCTAGGATCCATGGAGTTTGAATCTGTAACTTCCTATAAGGACCTGCCTGATTCAAATTTATGAAAGTGATAGAAAAGAGAGATTTTTTGAATCATACTTGTCTTGTTCTATTAATGATATTATCTAGAATTGACTGAATTTTCAAGTGAAGCTAGAAAGGGAGAATTTTTGTGAAATTAGAAATGCACATTCTCCTAAATATAGTCATTCCTTAGGAATTAACATTCAACTAGGAATTGTTTAAAATGTTTGTTACTCTCCAGCTCAGAACACTTTATGCTAACAAATTTTTCTATAAATATGGTTCTCTTATCCACATTCTCTGTAGTAGTACTATTGAAATATCCTTTGGAGAACTGATTATACTCCACTCACAAATTTAATGAAATGTTGAATGTTTGTTGTGAATGTCATTTCAAACCAGGGGTTCAGGTCCTGAGATGACTGAAGTTTTATTTATTCTTATTTATCTGAAGCTGTCTATCTTCTTCACTGTGGTGTGCAATGATCAGTTATTGAATGCAGCAAGGAATATAGAATTTATTCTTTCACTGTTGTAAATGAAGGGATAAGTAAATACCCAAGTTACAACTTGACAACATGAGGGTAAATATTGTGTAGTAAATACTTGTTATTTTCTGATGCCTCCCCTGAATTATGTCCTGGCTTACTTTCATCTGTATTTCTTCTTTGTGATTTGAGAGAGGGTCTAATACAATAAGAGTCAGACAAAAAAAATGAAAAAATCAGTGCACACAAAATAATAAGCTAACTGCAAGAACCTAATAATCCGGAGGTTATTTTGAATTTTCTTTTTAAGCCCCCTTGTTGGATATGGGAATCAGGACCATATTCTTCTCATAAATTTCTTTTCAGTGACCTTAATTCCAGTTGATATATTTTGCTAGCAATAAAAGTATCTTAATATATATACATATATAAATGATGTATTTAGTCTTAACATAGTATAAAGAAGTTAGCCCATTTATGAATGGTCTTATTAAAAAAAACTAGAAAATTAGAAATTAAAAAATGAAACTGAGTTTTGAAAATGTGAATATTTTTTCACTGTCAGCTGAGTTATTTATATAAGGTTTTCATTTCATTGATCTCAAATATCAAGTTATATTCACATTTAGGTGTAAATATTAAGATACATTTTCTTCTAAGACTCAATTCCTTTTAATTAAGCTAAAATAGTAATATTACATCTTTGTGCATTTATTGTTAGGTTATATTAATAAGTAAACTTAATCATATCTTTAAAAGTGCTTAAAATGCTCTAGGGCCTTAATATGAACTATGACTGTAAAGCAAGTTGACACTCCTCTCCCTAATTTTTATTCCATTTTGCCTCTTCTGTCCTTTCCCTTTGTCACTCCTTGTAGGAGAGGCAATTACAGAAGCCAAACCTGTCACCTTCTGCACCCCTTAATGATCCTGAAACCATGACCCCAAAGGGATAAAGAACAGGGAAGCTTCCAGTGGAGGAGATGGGTTATGGAACTCTGGTGGTGGGAATTGTGTGGAATGGCACCCTCTTATCCTATGGTCTTATTGATCATTATTAAATCAATAAATCAATAAAAAATAAAGTTTAAAAAAGAAGAATAGGATCATTGGTAAGAGTGTTGCATTAATTAGGCTTATTTCACATTGCATGATTCCTTCATTTTCCATCCCAATTATAGCAAAATGATATTTCATTCTATATACAGTATTTATATACCATGACTTCCTTAACTAGGTATATGTTTTTGGACATTTGTGTTATTTCCAAATTGTGGCTATTACAAACAGTGCTGCTATGAATATAAAAGTACACAGATCTATTTGGATAAGTATTTTTGTGTTCTTTGGACAGTTATTCAGGAAAGGAATTGCTAGATTATAGGGTAGGCCAATTTTTGGTATTTCAAAGAATTTCCACATTGTTTTACACAAGTGCTCCACAAATTTAAATTCACACCAGCAGTGTAAAAGAGTTCTTTTTAATTTTGCATTTCTTTTTTTCTTTCTTTCTTTCTTTCTTTCTTTCTTTCTTTCTTTCTTTCTTTCTTTCTTTCTTTCTTTCTTTTAAAAAGGAGACATTAACAAAACCGTAGGATAGGAGAGGTACAACTCCACACAATTCCCACCACCAGATCTCTATATCCCATCCCCTCCCCTGATAGCTTTCCCATTCTCTACCCCTCTGGGAGTATGGACCCAAGGTCCTTGTGGGCTGCAGAAGGTGGAAGTTCTGGCTTCTGTAACTGCTTCCCCGTTGAACATGGGGGTTGACTGGTAGGTCCATACTCTCTGTCTGTCTCTCTCTTTCCCTAGTACGGTGGGGCTCTGGGGAAGCAGAGCTCCAGGACACAGTGGTGGGGTCTTCTGTCCAGGGAAGTCTGGTCAGCATCATGCTGGCATCTGGAACCTGGTGGGTGAAAAGAGAGTTAACATGCAAAACCAAACAAATTGTTGAACAATTATGGACCTAAAGGCTAGAATAGTGCAGATGAAATGTTGGGGGGGGGTACTCACTGCAGACTATTGTGTACTTCTGCTTTCAGGTATATATTCTGCCCTAGTTTATGGATACGTGTGAACATACATTTGCTCTATCTCAGGGGACCTGGTCTAAATCTATGTTTTGGGACTTTGTTAGGAAGTGAACCACCTGGGATGGAATTAGAGAATATTATGAAAGGAAAGGTCTCACCCGAGTGATGAAGCTGAAAGGTTATCATTCTACACCTGAAGTCTCTGGACACAGTCTGAAGTGAAGAATGCTGGGGTGGCACTCTTTGCATTGATTAGGTTGCGATAGGTGGATACAATATTATTTGACATAAATTGAGAGAAGCATGCAGGAAAGTGTGCCCCACCCTAAGGTTCCAAGACTGGGGGAAATATAGGCTCTATAGTGGAAATGTGAGGTTCCTGCTGTTTTAGGGTTCAAGAAGACAATGGATAGTTATTGTTATTATCACATTATTTGGTAATTGGGTTAACCTTGAAAAGTCCCTTTGTTAGGATTTGCTGTATAATACCCAGCATCTTGTATATAGCTGTGCCACCAGTTGCTTCTGTTCTCCCTGGTCTAGGCTTTTGAGAGATTCAACATATCAAAGATTCAGCCTATGTATTAAAAAGACTCAGTCTGTGTTTTAAAAAGTTGGAGACATACAATCAATTTTCCCTTGTCATATTAATTAAATACTGATTTATACGACTACAATTTAATAGCAGTGTATATAAACACCATTCCCACCACCAAAAGACTGTGTCCCATCCCACCCACCCACACCCCTCCCCCGCCACCCTGGGAAGCCGAATGTCCACCCTTTCCCTCACCACAGGGTTTTTAATTTGGTGCCCTACTGCAAATTTAGTCAGATCCTGCTTTGAGTTTCCCTTTCTGTTCTTCTTTCTCAACTTCTGTTGATGAGTGGGATCATCCTGTACTCATCTTTATCTTTCTGACTTAGCTCACTTAACATAATTCCTTCTAGCTCCATCCAAGATGGGTCAGACAAGGTGGGTTCATTGTTATTAATAGCTGCATAGTATTCCATTGTGTATATATACCACAGCTTTCTCAGCCACTCATCTGTTGTTGGGCACCTGGATTGCTTCCAGGTTTTAGCTATTATGAATTGTGCCGCTATGAACATAGGTGTACACATATCTTTTTGACTGGGCATCATGGAATCCTTGGGGTATATCCCCAGGAGAGGAATTACTGGGTCATATGGAAGGTCCATGTCTAGCCTTCTGAGAGTTCTCCAGACTGCTTTCCAGAGAGGCTGGACCAATTTACATTCCCATCAGCAGTACAGAAGGATTCCTCTGTCCCCACAGCCTCTCCAGCATTTTTTGCTACTGTCCTTTTTGATGTATGCCATTCTCACACGGGTGAGGTGGTATCTTAATGTTGTCTTAATTTGCATTTCTCTGACAATCAGTGACCTAGAGCAGTTTTTCATATGTTCATTAGCCTTTTGGATCTCCTCTGAAGTGAATGTTTTGTTCATATCCTCTGCCCATTTTTGGATGGGGTCATTTGCTTTTTTGGTGCTAAGTTTGTTGAGCTCTTTGTATACTTTGGTTATTAGTCTCTTGTCTAATGTAAGGTATGTGAAGATCTTCTCCCATTCTGTAAGGGGTCTCTTTGTTTGTGTGATGGTTTCTTTGGATGTGCAGAAGCTTATCAATCTGATGTAGTTCCATTGATTCATTTTTGTTTTAGTCTTCCTTGCAATTGGGTTTGTATCATCAAAGATGTCCTTGAGGTTTAGGTGGGAAAATGTTCCATCAATGTTTTCCTCTAAGTATTTGAAAGTTTCTGGTCTAAGACACAGGTCCTTGATCCATTTGGAGTTGATTTTTGTTTCTGGTGAGATAAGGTGGTTCAATTTCATTCTTCTGCATGTTTAAGCCCAGTTTTCCCAGCACCATTGAAAGGGAAGAAGTCAAGCTCTCACTATTTGCAGATGATATGATAGTATATACAGAAAAACCTAAAGAATCCAGCAGGAAACTACTGGAAGTTAATAGGCTATATAGTAAGGTGTCAGGCTACAAAATCAATGTACAAATATCAGTGGCATTTCTTTATGCAAACACTAAATCTGAAGAAGAAGACAGCCAGAAATCACTCCCATTCACTGTTGCAGCAAAATCAATAAAATACCTAGGAGTAAAGATGACCAAAGAAGCAAAACACTTGTATACTGAAAACTATTCAAGGAAATAGAAATTGATACCAAGAAATGGAAACACACCCCATGATCATGGATTGGAAGAATAAATATCATCAAAATGAATATTCTCCCCCTAGCCATATACAAATTTAATGTGATACCCATCAAAGTTCCACCAAGCTTCTTTAAGAGAATAGAACAAAAGCTACAATCATTTATCTGGAACCAGAAAACACCTAGAATTTCCATAGCCATCTTGAGGAAAAGAAACAGAAATGGAGTTGCCACACTCCCAAATCTCAAACTATATTATAAGGCATCATCATCAAAATAGCCTGGTACTAGAACAAAAATAGGCACACAGACCAGTGGTACAGAACTGAAAGCCCAGAACTAAACCCCCACACCTATGGATATCTAATCTTTGATAAGGGGGCCCAAAGTATTAAATGGAAAAAAGAGGATCTCTTCAATAATTCTATCATTCTTAATGAACAGCATCCTCACAGGTGGGAGGTAGTATCTCATTGATTTATGTTGGTATGCTTCTAATTCTGCTTCTAAAAACCCCTTCTGTTTCATTTGGTTTAATCTCCCCTGCTTAACACTGTATTCTATTTACATAACCACTGTTAACTAAGCACCACCCTCCCTCCAGGGCATTGGTGGTTCAGTGGTAGAATTATTACCTGCTCCGCCCCCTCTCCTTGTTACACTCTGATTTTCACCAATCTCTTTTTGCTCCACCCTCTCTACATCACATCCTGTTTACACCCTACTTGGCAAGTATATATAAGGACAGCATTGTGAGTTTTACTTTAGTTTTAGCTTAGCTTGGCTTAGATTGTGCTGCGTTCCATATGAATAAAGACTGATGTGAGTACTACTCAGCCATGAGTCCCTGGTCATCTGTCTTCCGCCTATGAAGCTAGCCCGGCAGTTTTATATTTTTGTGATAGTGAATTTGAGTGTTTTTATATATGCTGACTGACCATCAGAATAACTGCTTTAGTATTGAGTCTTTCCACATCTGTTCCCAATTTCTAATGGGGCAGTTTTGCTGCTGTTGATGCTGAACTCTGTATTTGGTCATTAGCTCTTTCTCTGATTTATGACCTGAAAATTTGAGTACTATAGCCTTGTAGTATATATTAAAGTAAGAAGTAGATTATCTTCATTCTAGTACTCTTTCTTCATATATATATATATGTTTATACATATGTTTTTTATAAATGTTTATTTATTATTGAATAAACACAGAGAAAAATTGAGATAAGACGGAGCAATAGAGAGCGAAAGAGACAGAGAGACACCTTCAGTCCTGTTCCCCCACTTGTGAAGCTTTCTTCCTGCAGGTGGGGACCAGGGGCTTGAACCTGGGACTTTGTGCACTGTAAGATATGTGCTTTGTCAGATGCACCACCATCTGGCCCTTTCCATTCTACTATTTATTCTCAGGATTTATTTGGAAGTTCTCTGTCTTTTCTGGTAGCATTTGTTTTATTCACTAAAAGAGATTCAGTGGGACTTTGGTAAGTATTATATTGAATCTGCATATTGCTTTTGGTAGAATATTTATTTTAATGATGTCAGTTCTTCCAATCAATAGCATGAAATACTTTTTCCTTTTCTTGTGTCTTTTATTTTTTTTCAGTAGTGATTCATAATGTTCATATGCTCAAACTATAATTCCTGCACCTCCTTTGTTAAATGTATTCCAAGGCATCTAATTATTTTGTATACTGGTATATATAGAATTTTAAAAATTTCTTCTTCATATATTTTACTGTTTGCATAGACTAGTTCCACTAGTTTTTGTATATTATTTTTAGCCTGCCAACTTACTGTTACCTAAATACTTCTAAGACTTTTCTATTGAATTTTTATTGTGTTCTATAATATCATCTGCAAACCACGATAACATTATTCTCTTCCAATTTAGATTCTTTTTATTTAATATTTTTGTCATTTGCCATTACTAAAACTTTAAAGACTATGCTTATTAGTAGTGGTGACAGTGGATAACCATCTTTCAGTTTCTTATTTTTGAATATGATATTGGCTGTAGGTTTACTGTAGTCAGTTTTAATGCTCCCTTCACTACCTCTACTCACAGGATGGAAAACAACTTCTATTTATAGGCACCTTGAGAGCCACTCATCCTACTACAATATTTTCCATAAAAATAATTCCTCTGTGCTATATACCTTATGGATACTGGAAGAATTAAAGAAGCAGGTATGCCTTGAGAAAGCTTAACCTGAAAAGTGTTTTACAGAAACCTCATATTGGCAGACCCTTAAGAAGTCTGGAAAAAAATTAGGCTCTCTGGAGAAAGTAATATGTAACACACATCTCAGAGTTTCTACAGATATTGTTCAGTTGAGCCTTCTATCAAAACCACTATCAGAAAAAGGCCTCATGAAAAGAAGTTAGAAGAAATGAAAGAAAAAACTTTACCTGAAGGGAATTCATATATCAAAACCATCATATGCATAACACAAAGTTTCATCAGAAAATAGGGCATTGTAGTTAGCAGTTAAAAATAGATGGTTTTGTAAAGATGACTAGGGGATTGGGGAGACAGCACAATAGTTACACAAACAACTTTTATGTTTGAGGCTCTGAGATCCCAGGTTCAGTCCCTACACCACTATAAACCAGAGCTATGCAGTGCTCAGGTTGGTCTCTCTGACTCTCTTTTTCTTTCTCTTTGTACTACTCTTTCATTAAAATTAATAATAAACAAATTAATAAAATATTAGAAGCAAATGGCCAGATAGTTTTGAGAAGAGAAATGGAAACTTTTATAGAGGAACACTAACTGGAGAATGTAGTTTGATGACACAGAAGATGAACTATAAAATCACATCAGAAAAGATAACTTGAAAGCTATGTATTTGTATAATATATCTATGTGTTTGTAAATATACTGAGTGATTACATACACATAAGCATAGTAAACATAAAACATTAACATAAAGAGGCAACATATTGAAACTTCAAAAGTTACATAGGCAGCATAACAGAAAGTTCTTCACCTATCCATAGCTTTCAAAGGAGGTTATTGAATAGGCAGAGGGAATATTTAATGATGCCATCTTTATAGCTGAAAAAGACCAATTATCAGATAGAGGAAACAATATACTTCTGGAAAGAGAAAAAAAGAAATACTTTTAAATTGATCTCAGAGTGAAAATGCATATGATTAATGTGAAACAGTCATAATTTTGATATAAGGAAAGAGAAAAGATAGATAACATATTGGATTCTGCTGTATCGAATTGCTCTTTTCAAATAGCTGCAATTTCATGTATGGTTCAGTCTAACACAAAGAAACAACAGTAAAATTGTTGAAAATGTGTGGGGGAAAAACCTAACAATCTCTGAACACATATATACATATAATATAATAATTTATAACTTCAAGAGCACCTGTATTAGTCTCTGGGCAAAAGTTTAAAAAGCAAGCATGCCTGAAAAAAACCTCAAGTTCAAAAACCATGACAGAAGCATTCACTATGCAAAATAAAAGTCAAATTGTTTAGAGAATACAATTGTCAATCTAGTTGTAAACCCAGTGCAACTGAGGGTTGAATAATGACTTTCTATAATGCCTGCCAAGCCTTCTCATCCTCCACAGAAGGAATCTAAAATAGTCTATATTGATATATTTCTTTTTTTTTTTTATCCCACCAGGGTTAGCAGTGGGGTTTTATGCCTGAACTATGAATCCACCACTTCTGGAGGCCATTTTTCTTTTTGGCTTTCTTTCTATTTTTGTTTAACAGAACAGAGAGAAATTGAGATAGGGAAGATGTGGTGAGAAAGACTTGCTTTACCACTCATGAAGTGTTCCCCTTGCAGGTGGGGAGCTGGGGCTTGAACCAGGTTGTAACTCATGAGAATATGTGTGCATAACTGGGTATGCCACCACCTGGCCCCTCTATATTGATATTTGCACCACTGTGGTAGAGATTTTAGTTCATTTTCTTATATTTCATATCTGTAAGTTAATAATATTAGATCAATGGGGGCCCAGTGGTAGCACACTGGGTTAAGCGCACATGGTGTAAAGCATAAGGACCAGCGTTAAGGATCCGGTTCGTGTCCCCAGCTCCTCAATTTCAGGGGGGTCCCTTCACAAGTTGTGGAGTAGGTCTGAAGGTGTCTATCTTTCTCTCCCCCCCTGTCTTCTCCTGCTCTCTTGATTTCTCTCTGTTCTATCCAAAAACAACAAAATGGATGAAATAGCCTCTATGAGCAGTGGATTAGTAGTGCAAGCATTGAAGCCCAGCAATAACCCTGGGGGTAAAAAATATATATATTTTCTAAAAAAAAGAAAATATGTGTGGCATTGTGCCAAAATATTTTAAAAGTATATGGTAAATTTTCGTAGGATTATGATGTTTTGATTCATAATTTTCTTCCTATTTTTAATAAAATATGAATTGAGGAAAAATAATCACTTAAAGATTAGTATAATGGAGAAGGGGCACAGATAAGCATCTCATTTTAAAATGGTCAAGTTGGTAAATGTTTTCAATTCATAAATGCATTTATATATAAGAAAAATCAAACATTTTATCAATGAGATTGACTGTGAATACGAAATTGGAAAAGTAACCAATGCTGAACTGAGCAAGGGAAAACAGGCACATTGTTTTAAATATGATGTTAAACTTTTAGGGTCTTTTGACTGAGTGCAATATAATTTTCTAAAACAGGAAGTACTCTATGGCATGGAAATTCTACCACTATAAATCTATATATATAAGGATATTGTAAAAGTTCATATCTACCTAAAGACAAACAAACAAACAAAAAAACAGGAGGCTATTGTAGTACTGTTTGAATAGGAAGAATAGTTCTGGGCACAAAATACCTGAAATCAAGGTGTCATCAGAGCAGGTTCTTTCGGAAGACTGTGAAAGAAGAATTTTTTTTTTTTTGTCTTATAGGTGAACATTTTTTCCCAGTGTCTTCACACCCTGCTGTGTACACATCTGTATATAAATTTTCTTTTCATATAGGAATATTGCCTGCATTAGATTATAAGACTTTCTAATGACCTTGTTTTATAGTTGCTTCTTCTATAAAGATTGTGGCCAAATATGGTTTTATTATAAATTTGGGTGGGGGCATATACATACCATAAAAAATGGAAATTAGTTGGGAGCCAGGTGGTGGTGCAACCAGTTAAGCACACATATCACCAAGTTCAAGGACCCTGGTTTGAGCCCCTAACCCCCCACTGCAGCGGAGTGTGTGTATGTGTGTGTGTTTCCCAAGTGGTAAAACAGGTCTGCAGGTATCTAACTTTCTTCCTCTCTGTCTCTCCCACCCTCTCAATTTCTTTCTGTCCTAATTAATAAAAATTAGAGAGAGAAGAGAGAGAGAGAGAGAGAGAGAGAGAGAGAGAGGGGAAAAAAAAAAAGAAAAATGGCCACTGGGAACAGTGGACTTATAGTACAGGAACCGAGTCTTAGTGATGGAAAACAAAAACAGTTAATCTTTATAAAAGATACGTGTTGTAAAGGACAAGAATTATATAGACAAAGAAGACCTAAAACTCAATAGCAAAAAAGGAGACAACACAGTTAAAACGAGATGAAAGATATAGACAGTTGTATCACCAAAGAAGAAACACAGATGGCAAATAAGAATATTAAAAGATGTCACCAAGAAAATTCAAATTAAAAAGAGCAAAGAGATACCATGACATATTTTTATGGTATATTGATAAAATATTTTAGGTTTTTATCTTGGTTATTTTTTTAAATTTCTTTATAGGGGAATTAATGTTTTACATTCTACAGTAAATACAGTATTTTCTACATGCATAACATTTGCCAGTTTTCCACATAACAATACAACACCCACTAGGTCCTTTATCATCCTTTTTGGACCTGTATTCTCCTCCCACACACACCCAAACCCCAGAGTCTTTTACTTTGGTGTAATACGCCAATTTCAGTTCAGGTGATATATGTACCCCTACATATTTATTAGGATTACTAATATTCACCTAATCCTGACAAGGATATAGATCTGCAAGAATGCCCAGTCATTGTTCCTGGGAATGCAACATGTTATGGCCACTTTGGAAGACTGGCAATTTCATTCACAATTTGATCTACTCTTATAATAGGATTCTGCAGTTACAATTCTAGATATCTACCCAAATGGGTTGGGTACACATGTTTGTCTAAAAATCTGCACCTGGAGTTTAGCAACAGCTTTATTGCTAATGACTAAAACTTGAAACATGGCTAGGATTTCCTTCAGTAGGTGAATATATAAACATCTAAGATATTTCCTAAAATGGAATACTCAGTGATGAAAATATGAGGAAAATAATGAAAAGATAAGGAACTGTTTTTCTAGTCACTTTTAGTGTTTTTTTATTTTTATTTTTTATTATTTTAATGTATTTATTTATAAAATGGAAACACTGACAAGACCATAGGATAAGAGGGGTACAATTCTCACTATCAGAACTCTGTATTGCCCTCCTCCCCTGATAGCTTTCGTATTCTTTAACCCTCTGGGAGGATGGACCCAAGGTCATTGTGAGATGCTGAAGGTTGAAGTTCTGACTTTTGTAATTGCTTCCCCGCTGAACATGGGCTTTGACAGTTCAATCCATACTCTCTGTCATACTCTCTGTGTCTTTCCCTAGTGGAGCTCTGGGGAATTGGAGCTCCAGGACACATTGGTGGGGTTGTCTGTCTAGTGAAGGCTGGTTGGCATCATGGTAGCATCTGGAACCTGTTGGCTGAAAAAGAGTTAACATATAAAGGCATACAAAGTGTTGATTAATCATGAGCCTAAAGGCTCGAATATTGCAGATGAAAATTTGTGGCCTCTATTTTGAAAATAGCTAGTAGGTCTATTTTAGATATATTCCAAAAGGCCCAAGACTTTATTAGTTTTTGCCTGAGCCTGACATCTGATATGCAGGTGGACCCAGGTTATTGTCTGGGGGAGATGATGTCATGGCTGGAAAAAGGGCTAAAAAGCTGGATCAGGGAAGAGAGTAGCTTCCAAAGATAAGGAACCTGCCGGTCTAGCTTCATGGGCAGGAGAGAGACGACCAGGGACTCATGGCTGAGTTGGGAACACAGTTCAATCTTTATTGATGAGAAAGGATGCAGTTCAAGCTAGCTATCTCTAATCACAATCCTGTCCTATATATATCACCTGAGGCGGAAGTGTCAGGAAGAGGAAGTACATAGGATAGGGGGTGGGGAGAAGGAAAAAGCACTGGAACTAGTGGGGATTAAATCAATGAAAACAATGATTATGTAAATAGACCACAGAGTTAAGCAATGCAACAGAATGGGTCTTAGAAGCAGACCAACAGGAACCTTTAAATGCATTTTTTCTAAGTTACTCAACCTAACCTGAAAGTGCTTCATATTGTATGTTTCTAACAGTAAGACATTTTGGAAAAAGCAGAACTATGAGAGAGAGAGAGAGAGAGACTGAGGAATCTTCCTGATAGCTCACCAAGTAGATAGAAAAAAAACACATTTTTTTGAAATGACTTTCTTTGAATTGGTTGCAGAAACATAATCATTTGGGCTGGATATAGTGTATTCTATCGAAGCAAAGGACTCTGGGAAAGGAGGGAAAAGAACAGGATAACTGGACATGGGATTTTGATGAGTCTCCTAGACAGCTATCAGGGGGAAATAAGAAGTTGTTCCTAAAAAAAAAAAAAAAAAAAAAAAGAAGTTGTTCCTATGTGTTAAAGACTATATGGTAAACCATTAACTCTCTAGTAAAAATATATAGGAGTATTATAAATTATAAATTTTTGTAACAGGAATTAACAAATTGATAATGTCATTGTATGACTTGGCACTCTCTTAAAACTAGGTCAAGAAAGAATACCCTTCCCCCCATTTGTTTTGTTTTATCATGGGGAATTTTAATGATCACAAATACATGCTAATTTTTTTTTTTTACTTAAAGCTAGTATAATACATTATTGTAACATCTGTTAATGGTTATGAACTAGGGAAAAGAGGTTGTCTTTATTCAGAGCAGAAGAAATAACTTTAGATTTGCATATTTGCTTTTTTTGTTGTTTTTGTTTTGCCTTCAGCGTTATAACTGGGGCTCAGTGCCTGTATTATGAATCCACTGCTCCTGGAAGCTATTTTTTTCCTTTTATTGCCCTTGTTTTATCATTTTGGTTATTATTATTGTTGTTATTGATGTGGTTGTTGTTGGATAGGACAGGGAGAAATTGAGAGTGGAGAGGAAGACAGAGAGAGGGAGAGAAAGATATACAACTGCAGACCTGCTTCACCTCTTGTGAAGTGACCTTCCTGCAGGTGGGCTCTAACCAGGATCCTTGTGCTGGTTCTTGTGCTTTGTGCTATGTGTGCTTAACCCTCTGCACTACCACCTAACTCCCCATATTTGCTATTTGCATGGCTTATGTATTTAAAGGAGGAGAGATGTTGGGAAATTGTGAGGATGTGAAAGAGCCTGGCAGGGCTTGACCTGAGGAGTGCATCTATCCTGTCTGTCTCTCTCTCTCTACCGAGAGGTTGAGCAAGGAGGGGCAGGAGTAGCCCCAAAGGTTTGCCCCATTTTATCAGACTCCCTGCCTCACAAAGCACCCTGCATTCTTGATACTTTGGCTATTAGATAAAAAGAAAGGGAGAGATGTCAGGAAATTATGAGGATGTGGTTGAGCTCGGCAGGGATCACAAAGCACCCTGCATTACTGATACTATGGCCTATCTACATAATCATTGTTTTGCCTGAAAGATCCCCACCTATTCCATTCCTTTGATCTATCTTCTTTCTACCCTCAAGACCCTCCCTGCCTGCAGGGTAGTATTAATCCTCCCAGTTAAAACCCTTGCAATAGTTGTTAAGGAAGTTTCTACCTTCTCAGCCCTTTTGTCTTTCTCCACCCCTTTCCTAGCCATTTCCATTTCCAACTTTCCACTTCCAGGTCTGACCTTTAAAAGCCTTGGCTCTCTGATCAATAAAGATATTGCATTGCCTCACTGCCACGTGTTTGGTTCCTGAGTCATCTCCCTTGCTTAGCTGAGTGAGTAGCAGTCCAGGCTGGCTCTGGTTGAGTTCTCTCCAACCCAGAGAGTAAGCGCCTGGGAAGAGGCACCCCCACACTAGCCCATCAGAGAGAGAGACTGGGGTGGCTGGGGTGAGGGTGGGGTCAGAACATCACTCTGGCACAAGATCCTGGGAATCAATCCTGAGATTTCATACTTATAAGTCCAAAACTCTAATCACTGTGGCATCTTCCAGGCCATAAATCTTTTAAAATTTGTACCTACATACGAAACTTGTCTATTATTTTCTTATTGGCATAAAAATTAATATCAGCTGTATATTAGACTTAATCAATAGTTACAAAGTTGAATATAAAGTAAAATATGAGAGTCTCTCTGCACATATTCTTAAAGCAGCTGGTAACACAGAATGGAGACCATTGCTCTAGCAGGGATGCTTGTGCCAAACTAAATGAGAGCCTTTCCATTTGTGCAACTTCCCTGGGAATGAACAGAAGAAGGGATTTGACCTTTATTTCAGGCAATGATACCAGCATGAAGAGTTCTAGCTTAATATCAGACTTAACTTGAAAATAATATATGCAAGTGATAACACTTTAATTTGTGGCTCTGATGAACCCTGAAATCATGAACAAGAAAATGTTATTGCCTAAGAGATGAGCTGTCTCAAGCACCAGTCTCTAGGTCTACTTCTGAGTTTTTATGTACATATAATTGGACAAGACCTGTTATAGATTTCTCTGTACACAGGTATATAACAAGACCTGTTATAGATTTCTCTATACACATTTCTCTATTTAACCTTCTTTTTTTTTCTAGGCATAGAAACTTGTATATTACATCCTAGAGAGAATAGATGGATGCTCACGTTCCCCATTCTGCTTATTCTTTTCAGGCAGATCTGCAAGATGCCTAAATTTTAGTAATGAAGAACCAGAACTTGTTCCCTTTATGGAAAGACTTTAAGTCCTACTATCTTAAGTTGCACATTAAGGATGTAAATTCAGTAATAAGAGTGAGTATTTATGTGACCTTGCTACCACTAGTAATGTTGGTTGTCAGTCTGTCCTAGACTCAAAAAGACTATGGCCTGTCCTAATATTGATAGGCAACTAAATGGACAAATGGATGGAATGAAACTCCTTTACTTCTTTTCCATTCTAAACTCATTCTCCCAGTCTATGCAGAGATCTCTGAGAGCAGAATAACACTTTTCACTAACTTCGTAGACCAGCCAGTCAAATATTGCCGTCTGTTGCCGTGTGGTGTATTGTGGAGCTGACACATTTAGCCTTTGAAGAAAGGGCATGCAATTGCATCAGTGTGCCATGAAATCCATTTAAATCTGGCAAATGTACTGCAGTGCTTTGTTAGCAATTATAAATTCACAGTGGTAGGTGATAGGAACAGAGACAGAAATGGGCTGTCAGAAAAAATGAGGATCACTTGCTGGCAACTGTTTATTCAGCTGCCAAAAAATTAAACAGTTTGAGTTTCAGTGTGGTATTAGTGCTACTGCTTAGAAACTAGCAGTTAATTTTTATGCCCCCCTGTCATCGCCAACTTTGTTCTCAGAAGCAAACAGATTTCGTTTCTAGTGCACAGAGTGATGCCATAATGAAAAAGGGTATTTCTCTAAAGGAAGTATTTCTTTCTGAAATTATAGCATTTTTATAATTGCACCAACAGCAGTATAATCAGAAGAGTGAAAAATACATATTTCTTATAACCTAGGTGTTACTACCCAATATATAGCAGGATGTGTGTGTTGCTTTTGCTTGATTACTTTTTCAAATTTCCGTAAAGACTTAAGAGAAGGCACACATATGCAAAGCTCAAAGCTCCCAAGTTACTGAAAAATAAAACCTGATAAAGTTAACACAAAAGAAATGTTCTGTTTCACTTTGTGTTTAATTCATTAATAATACTCTTATTTTTAGAAGTCAAATATAGGAATGTAGGCAAATTTATATGTCTCGTAGATATGAATTATCTTACTGACTTGGGAAAACCTCACATTGCTATCCACGAGGTGGCATAATGCACTTTATGTAAAATTCAAGTATAATTTAAAGCCTATTACTTTATAAATAAATATGTCATAGCACAAAACTTACAGAGAGCTATACAGAGGTTCTCAGACATGATTTGGGACTTTTATTTTCTTTCTGTTTCTAGTATCTTTTAACTTTGAATCAACTCTCTGACTTTCTATTTTAAATTTACTTATTCATTACTATTTATTTATAAAAAATAAACACTGACAAAACCATAGGATAAGAGGGGTACAACTCCACACAATTCTTACCCCTAGAACTCCATATCCCATCCCCTTCCTTGATAGCTTTCCTATTCTTTAACCATCTGGGAGTATGGACCCAAGGTCATTGTGGGATGCAGAAGGTGGAAGGTCTGGCTTCTGTAATTGCTTCCCCACTGAACATGGGCGTTGACAGGTTGACTCATACTCCCAACCTGCCTCTTTCTCTAGTGGGGTGGTGTTCTGGGGAATTAGAGCTCCAGGACACATTGGTGAGGTTGTCTGTTCAGGGAAGTCTGGTTGGCATCATGGTAGCATCTGGAACCTGGTGGCTGAAAAGAGAGTTAACATATAAAGCCAAACAAGTTATTGGCCAATCATGAACCTAAAGGCTAGAATATTGCAGAGGAGGAGTTGGGGGGGGAATCTTCATTCTCTAGATAGCTAGCAGGCATATTTTAGTTATAATCCAGAGGGTCTGTGGCTATACTAGATATAGATCAGGTCCCATGAGATAGGGCATATTTTCACATGTATCCATAAATCAGGGCAAACTATATACCTGAAAACAAAATTACACAATAGTCTACAGTGAGTCAGTATGAAGTTTATAATGAAATATTGTCTACTTAAACTTAGATACACTCCTCACTTACTTCCTATTATACTTCCTTACTCACTTCAAAACTATCCTTATCAAAGCAAGGACTGAAAAAGCTGAATAAGGGAGACTGCCACACTTTAATGGTGACTCTTAGTTACTATCAGGTTACCCCATCAGCTTGGGTCGTAGTCATGGAGTCCTGAGATTCCCAAACAGACGTTATGGGCCTAGACCTCAAATAAATCCCTCTCTACATTGTTACTGGTCATCTATATCAGGAACAACGTAATAGACCCCTTTGTAGGCCCACATAGGACCTTGCCCTCAACCTGGATCAACAATGGTAGAGAATGTTCCATCCTCCCAAGGGAGGTTGGACAACATACTCTATGCCACACCCAAGGATGATGCGTCCTTATATTGGGGCATCTTGGCATGTTCCTACTTATGACCACAGAATGTGAGGTCGGATATGCACGTATGCTGAGGTCACATAGGCTCCTAAGCTGAATATGGGTCCCAGATCAGATCAAATAGATGGGGTTTATAGTCAACAATATTTATACACCTTTATCATATTTGGGAGCTACTCTCTTCCCAGATCCAGCTTTCTGGTCTTTTTCCAGCCATGACATCATCTCCCCAGACAACAACTAGGATCCATCTGCATATCAGATTTCAGACTCAGGGGAAAAAAAAAAACAAACTCTCTGACTTTCTTTAGTACCTCTATGTAGTAACCAGCTGTTCCTCCAGGAATTTCCCTCAAAACTACAGAACCTTATCTAAAATCACCTTTACTTCTTCAGTGACACTGCAAGTCCTGGACCCTTTTCTCATTTTTAAATGTTCTATTAAAAAATTTTACCTCCTTTCCAATTATCTCCCTCAGTATTTCCCCCCTCAAGAATCTGCAGATGATAGTGGTAATTGCTAGATGACTAATGTGTGCTGTACAATGTGAGTAGCTAAAATGCCAGTCTTATTTTTACTGCAAACCAACAACCTAAATTACACTGAGACAGAAATTTTTCTTACGTATGAATTTGAGGAAATTATACTTATTTAGAACTCTAATGAGAACTTGAGTGTTAGGTATCCCACTATTGAATTTTGAAAGTCATTAAAGCTAAATTGTGTATTTTATTAGTATTATGACATCTTATTTCAAATTATATACCTGTAGGACTGGAGTTGGTTACTAAGGTTCCATATAAACATTCTCATGTGGGATTTTTTTTGGTAATTTTAATGGTAATCCCTGATGATAAATTGAAGCTCATTGTGAACTGAAGAGCACGATGAGCTCATTAATCAATCCAATATAGCATCTGTCACAGATAACTTCACAATTATCTATTTCCTTCTCATATCTGGAAAAGGCTAGTTACTAGATAAGTATTGATATAATGTCATAATGAAAAAAATATTAAATTGATGTACACCCGCTTTGAAATAAAGTACTTGAATTATAAAAGAAGAGCAACAACTGGCATTACACTAACTTTCCTAGACACGGAGTCACCGGTATTTTCTATGAAACAAGAATGAAACTTGAAATAAATTTTATGTTAATTGCACTATTTTAATTAAATAAAGGAACCACAGCATAAGTATTGAATTATTAAACCTAGGATCTGCACTTGTGAGAATTAAGCCAGAATTTGATTCTGAAACTTGAATTTTCAACCCCAAGCTCTGATCTGAACTCTAGTCTTATAGGTTTAATTCTTTATATGTGAGTATTTATGTACACTAAGTATCTCAAATTTAGTGTAACCAAAGGGAAATTTTACATCTACTCCTCAAGTTTGCTTTTTTTTCTATGTCAGGTTTTTTTTTTTTATCTCTCACACAAAGGACTTAATCTAACTTATAGTTTAAACCAGAAAACATGAATCTAATCTTGATTACACTTTTATTTACTTCTTATAACTAATCATGAACAATTGTATGCATTAACCTTCAGGATGTATACTGCATGTGTATATCTTACCATTTTAAAAATTATCTTTATTTGTCTGTTGGATAGAGACAGTCAGAAATTCAGAGGGGAGGGGGAGATAGGGAAAGAGACAGAGAGACATAAGCAGCCCTGATTCACCATTTGCAAAGATTTCCCCTGGGGGGCTCAAACCTGGTACTTGTGCACTCTAAAATGTGTGCTCAACCAGGTACACCACCACCTGGCCCCTTATCTTGCCATTTCTATGGTTGTTACCCCAACTGAAGGATTACAATTTCTCGGAGAGTTTATGGTGATCATTTACCAGCTTTCTGTCTTGTCCTCTCCTCTTTTATTGTTATAGTTATTATTGTTGTATTGATGTCCTTGTTGAACAGGATAGAGAGAAATTGAGAGAGGAAGGGAAGACAGAGAGGGGGAGAGAAAGATAGATACCTGCAGACTTACTTCACTACCTGTGAAGCGAATCTCCTGCAGGTGGGGAGCCTGGGGTTTAAATCAAGATCCTTATGCCAGTCTTTGTGCTTCCCGCCATGTACACTTAAGCCACTGCGCTACCGCCCGGCCCCCTTGTTCTCTCCTTTCATTGTGCACAGTGTGATCTGAATAATGGACTAGCAATTAAATGATTCCAGTTCCTACTTAAAAATTCTTACCTTTTTTTTTTTTTTCACTTAGAGTGGTTATCAACATCTTTTCAGGCTTAAAAGCTATGCATGTGTTGACCCATACACTAAATCACCATCTCCTTTACTCATACTGTTCCAAATGTACTAGAATTATTTCAGTCACTTTAATATGACAAACTTGTTTATACTTGCAGGTCTTTATAAAAAAACGTTTTCTCTGCTTAATATGCAACTGCTGAACCCTCCTTCCTATTCAGATGACTGTTAAGTTTGAGCTTAACTGCCAGATACTTTGCCTGACTTCTCAGGCAATGACAGCTACTTGGATGATAGCTCAGTATACTTTGTAAATTTTCTACCCAATGACTACAAAAATATGGCATTTATTACATTACTATGCATTTTATTTATAAATTTTCTTTTTCATTAGTGATTTAATATTGATTTACTAAATTGTGGAGTAACAGAGGTCTAATTCCATACATTCTCACTACCACAGTCTGTGTCCCCATTCTCTTGGCTGGAAACTGCATTAGTTCTCCCTAAATCACAGATAAGTGTTGACTATTATGTCTATCTCTCTCTCTATATATATATACACATATTTGTTCACTTTTTTCCCTAAGGTCCTGTCTTCCTTTCTAAGTCATACCTACATTAATTACTGCTTTTGAATATCCTTATTTTTTTCTCTCTTCTCTCTCCAGGTACTGATGAAATTGGAGTTCAGAGCCCTCTGGGCATCTTCCCCTAACATTTCTCCCATGCTGGGAGTATGGATCACATTTTATATGGGGTCTAGAAGGTTGGAGTTCTGGCTTCTGCAGTTGTTTCTCTACTAGATGTAGATGTTGGCAGGTAGACCCATACCTCCAGCCTAGTGGGGCAGGGCTCTGGAGAAGTGATGTTCTGGGACACATTGGTGAATTCATTTACTCATGGAGTTCAGGATGGAATCATAGTAACATGTGCAACTTGGTAGCTGAAAAGTGGTAAGATATAAAACAGGAAAAAAGTATTTAATAAAGAAGAACCAAAAAGAAGGAATAGAGCATATGAGAATAGGGATTTTAGAGTAGAAAGAAGCTAGGAAGTCTAGCTTAGGTATGTTGCAAGGTTTCCATGTCTTTCATAACTTTTGCCTAAGCTTCACATCTATCATGCTTAAGTGGACTAAAAATATAGTCTGGGGAGATGGTATTTCAAAGTTAAGAAAAGAACTAGAAACCTAGGTTAGAGCAGAGAGTATCCCCAAGTTTGAGAGAGTATATAAATACTATATATACTATATATATATATAGTATATAAATACTATATATATATATAAATTAACTATATACCCCATCCATCTGACTTAGAATATATATATATATACATTTTTAGTTTACTTTTAAAATATTTACTTATTAACATATTCCCTTTTGTTGCCCTTGCTTTATTGCTTTAGTTATTGATGTCATTGTTGTTGGATAGGACAGAAAGAAATGGAGAGAGGGAGAGAAGACAGAGAGGAGGAGAGAAAGAAAGACATCTATAGTCCTGCTTCACTGCTTATTAAGTGACACCCCCCCCCCAGGTGGGGAGTCTGGGGCTCCAACCAGGATGCTTATGCAGGTCCTTGCGCTTTGCACCACGTGCACTTAACCCGCTGTGCTACCTCCTGACTCCCTCATTTTTAGTACAGGAGTCTGTGTCACCCCCAAGTCCCTGTCAGTTTGAGCTTGCAGTCCATGGTCACATTCTAGACTGTGCTCATTTCAGGACCAGTCTTCCTTAAGTAGCAGAGTATGCTGACACAGCCTTCCTTTGGAAAGTGGTTCAGTCCTTACCAATGCTATTTTATAGTGAGGGTAAAATCCTGGAGAGGCCCACAAGAAGGTCTTATGATGGATGGCATTCCTGATGGAAGTGACCACTGATGATGGAGAGAAGGGTCTATTAGACATCTTGCCCATATTGCCTATGTGGGAATCCAAGGATTCCCTGACTAGGACCCCAGATGAATATGTAGCCTGATATTGACCAAAAAGTCTATCATTAAGTGAGCCAGTCTCTTGCTCTTATCCAGCTTTTGTAGTCTTGTTAGTACCTATGATATAGTTATTTGTAGAGAGCACTAAATAACAAGTCACAGTGTGGTCAAATACGGTAAGGTAAATCCTCATCATAGGATTTTCAAAGTAAACCAAGCTCCCAAGTAACTTGGTTATAATAATAATTATATTGGCTCCTCCTCTTCCTCCTTTTTTTTCCCCAGACTTATCATTGGGGCTAGGTGCCTGCACTACAAATCCACTGCCTTTGTGACCATTTTTTCATTTTTTTTAATAGGAAAGAGAAATTGGGAGAGGAAGGGAAAATAATGAGAGGGAAAGATGGAGACCTGTCCACCTGATTCACCACCTGTGAAACAACTCCCCTGCAGGTGGGGAGCCACAGACTAGAACAGGAACCTTTGCATAGGTTTTGTGTGCTTATCTGTGTGCCACCACCTGGCACCCTATATTGCCTTCTTCAACTCTAAGACTGAAGGAATCTTCCCCATTCTCTTAAAAAAATCTGTATTTCTCCTAGTCCTGGAACCTCTGGGATTTTGCTTGTATTTCTTGATGCCTCTCCTCTTGATCCCTACCCTGTTATTTTGCTTCTGATTACCTCAACTAAATCAGTGCAATTAGTGTCAGCATGCCATGTTATACACCACTGCCTTTCCATTTCTGATCATATCCAATGACCACAAGCCTGAGATGTTAACCTTCCAACTCTAATAATCTGGTGAGATCTTTCCTAATAGGTGGGGATACCTAGTTCAATTTCAAGTAGCACACTCTCTAACAAAGTTAACAGATCCTAGATATAGGCTAGGGGGGCTGGGTGGTGGCACACATGGTTAAGGGGTTAAGTGCAAGTATTAAGATGAGTAAGGATGAAGGTTCAAGCCCTCAGTCTCCATCTACAGAGGAAAGCCTCATGAGTGGTGAAGCAGTGCTCTGTCTCTGTCTTTTTTTAAAATTTATTTTATTTATTTATTCCCTTTTGTTGCCCTTGTTGTTTTATTGTTGTAGTTATTATTGTTGTTGTCATTGTTGGATAGGACAGAGAGAAATGGAGAGAGGAGGGGAAGACAGAGAGGAGGAGAGAAAGACAGACACCTGCAGACCTGCTTCACCACCTGTGAAGCGACTCCCCTGCAGGTGGGGAGCCGGGGTTCGAACCGGGATCCTTATGCCGGTCCTTGTGCTTTGCGCCACCTGCGCTTAACCCGCTGCGCTACAGCCCGACTCCCCCTCTCTTTTTTTTAATCTCCCCTTTCTCTCAACTTTTCTCTATTATATCAAATAATACACACACTATATATATATGTATATATATGTATATATATTAAAGGACAATAATTGTCCCTATGGCAATTTTTATTAGAATAATAAAACAATTAAATGCAATGAAACTTAAAGTTAACTTAGTGCACACTAAAACCCTAGGTCTATTTCCTCAGTAGCTTGAGGCCAGACCTCATATGCCCAATACCAGTTTGGATATAACAAATGACACTCAATACTTTAACAACTGGAAGTCTAAACTGGTCATATTTTCCTTATTTTTAATTATTAATATATATTTATATAAGAAGTTCTTTCTAAGGCTTCTGTTGTCTCAGAGATACATGTTCACATCTCAAAAAATTTATGCTAGTCTACCTCACCATTCACCTAGGTGTCTCTTCCTGATAAAATGCAAACTCTCTTACAAGATGAAACTCAAGTCATTTTATTTATCCTTATATTCTCAACACTAGTAATAGTGACTATTGCATCTAAGAATTCTATAAATGTTCTCCAAATAAAGTATTTAATTATTTAATATGACTGCATAAACACTGTGACTTGACAAGTATGAGGCAAAGAGAAAACCATTTGGACAAATGTGTGTGTGTGTGTGTGTGTGTATCTACACACCAACATTGTATTTTTTAATTGTGTTCAGATTTAGAATATTTGAAATTTTTATATTATTGCTTTTGTTGTGAAAATGAAATTTTGCATTCATTCATTCATTCATTCACAATGTGATTCTTACTTGGTCCATGTAATGTCATAAATGCTTTATATGTGTTAATGTTTATAACACAAATAATAATATGAATTTTATATTATAAATAAGGAAACTGAGGCATAGGAACCTAAAATATATAGTCAAAGTAGTTAACTTATAAATGGCATAGTAGGGATCCATACCTAGAAGCCTGGACTGACTTGTTCAAATCAGAACTACTCAGTTATACTGCCTTTTAATCTTGAAACACAACTTATACCCAGTAAGCTAACATGTGCTTAATATAACAAATTTAGTTAAGGGAAAGTACTAAATATTTTAGATAGAAAAACAAACACTGCAACTCTATCTTCATATAACTTTTATTCTTGATAAGGTAGAATGTTAATAGCTAGCCAATTGCCAATTGTAATGAAAGTGGATTTCTTTTTTTTCAGAAATGGGCCCTTGTACATGTGTGATTCTATGTCTCCTGTCTACTTTTTCATTCAGATAGAGAGATAGAGACAGTGAGGCAAAATGGGTGTAACACTATAACATTGGAGCTCTCACCAGTACCACTGTACTCCCATGTGGTGTTCTGGCTCAAATTTGATGAACATTTCCTTGATGAACACTTTTGAAATCAAAAGAGGAATTATTGGTAGCTACATTAATCAAGGGAAACAGGAAGATAATATTGAAATAAACTCTATCAATCACATGTTCAAATCATTACTATAGTAAAGCCATTGTGCAACCAAAACATTGGAAGAGTTAATTTCCTTCTTTCTATTAGCTTATTTTTTATACATTTATATGTGACTGAAGAAGAAAACAGCATTTATCTCCTTGGTACTTATTGTTTCATTTCTTTTCAAGATAAAAGAATGTATCTCATGATTAATTGTACAAGTTTTCAGTAGCTGTAGTTTTTGCTAAAGAACATCCCATCAGAAACTTGAGAGAAAATTTAAAGACATTCATCAAAGTTCCCATTTGAAGTGCAGAAAAACAGTAAAGTAGATATTGACTTCTCTTGAGGAATGGATCATGATTTATTGATCCAAAGGGTAGTCAATATTTACCTTCATTGAAAATAATTCTTAAGGTCAGTGAGATCTAAAATTTAATACATTGCTTCTAATCACAAACATCTTAAATTGTATTCATTAATAACTGAGTAGTAGTTGTATTTTCCTAGCTTATAACATATGTGCATTATAAAAGATTGTAATATATGTAACACTGAAAATGAAAAAAGTTCCAATAATTTCCATTAAATGAATATTCTGTGTACTTCATGCCTCTTAGTTCCTTATAAAATGTATGGATTTATGTATGTAAATTCTTATTTTAAGCATGATAAAACTAAACATGTAGCTTGTGTTATTTCTTTTCAAATCTGTTCTTATTTACTGTAAAACAGATGATCTATTCCTGTCAATTCCTGTCAATAGATCTGTGAAGGTCTGTGATTATTTTATCTTACTAACAGTGACCATGCATTTTCAACTTATTATCAGTGTGGATATTGTTATTGCTCATAAAAATAAGTTTCATCAGTGGCATGGAGCATACATATACTATTATATCCAAGTCTAAGTGCTCATTACAGTTTTTCATCAGTTCATTTGCTTTTTTCTCCTTCTACAAAATTAGCATGTATTGTATAAGGCTTATTTTTCAATATGGATCCAATTAAAGCATACAAAAGTGGAAAGCACCATTCCCACCACCAAAAGACTATTCCCATCCCATCCTCCCCCCTCTGTCCTCACCCCAGTGAAGCCTAACATCCACCCTCACCCTCAACCCAGGGTTTTTACTTTGGTGCCCTACTACAAATTTAGTCAGATCCTGCTATGAGTTTCCCTTTCTGTTCTTTCTCAACTTCTGTTGATAAGTGGGATCATCCCATACTCATCTTTATCTTTCTGACTTGGCTCACTTAACATAATTCCTTCTAGCTTCATCCAAGATGGGTCAGAGAAGGTAGATTCATTGTTCTTAACAGCTGCATAGTATTTCATTGTGTATATATACCACAGGTTTCTCAGCCACTCATCTGTTGTTGGGCACCTGGGTTGCTTCCAGGTTTTAGCTATTATGAATTGTGCTGCTATGAACATAGGTGTACACATATCTTTTCAGTTGGGTGTTATGAAGTCCTTGGGGTATATCCCCAGGAGAGGAACTACTGGGTCCTATGGAAGGTCCATGTCTATCTAGCCTTGTGAGAGTTCTCCAGACTGCTCTTGACAGAGGTTTACATTCCCACCAGTAGTGCAGAAGGGTTCCTCTGTCCCCACAGCCTCTCCAGCTTTTGTTGCTGCTGTCCTTTTTGATGTATGTCATTCTCACAGGGGTGAGGTGGTATCTCAACGTTGTTTTCATTTGCATTTCTCTGACAATCAGTGACCTGGAGCAATTTTTCATGTGTTTGTTAGCCTTTTAGATCTCCTCTGTAGTGAATGTTTTGCTCATACTCTGTCTGCTTTTGGATGGGAGCATTTGCTTTTTTTGTTGCTAAGTTTGCTGAGCTCTTTGTATATTTTGGTGATTAGTTTCTTGTCTGATGTTTGGCATGTGAAGATCTTCTCCCATTCTGTGAGGGGTCTCTTTGTTTGTGTGATGGTTTCTTTGGCTGTGCCGAAGCTTTCCAATTTGATGTAATCCCCTGGGACTCTAACCCAGGCCTTTCCCTATCCAGTGAGCTATCCCTCAGGTCCTACTTAACATTTTATTACAAAGTCATTATCCCTGGCCAAAGGTGACATTTTGAAAATCTTCTTTACCTTTCTAGGCTTTCTACTATTTAATACCACTATTTGATATTGACAATAATTATTATATGACTATCTCAAAAAAAAGCATCCAAGACAATACAAACATGCAGCAACAATAGCAAAAAGCTTATCAGATTTGGTTCCAATTTAACACTATCTAGAACTGAAGTCCAAACTTGAATAATCTGATAGGGAAATCTTAAGTCTGAGAGATCTTAAAGGAATTTTAGGCAGCCAATGTACAAGGGCAAAAAGAATTTCCTCAATACCCAGTAGATTTTAATAGCTGCATAATAGAGATAAATACTAAGCTAATTTGGACTAAAGTCACCAGAAGTAAATCCATTCATGGTGCTGACCTGAACTTAGTTCTCAAAACAAGAATGCCTGGTAGGGTGTTCTTGAAAATACTTCACTCTAAAAAAACTATATAGAAAGAAGAAGGAGGAGGAGGAGAAGGAGGAGGAGGAGGAGGAGGAGGAGGAGGAGGAGGAGGAGGGGGAGGAGGAGAAGAAGAAGAAGAAGAAGAAGAAGAAGAAGAAGAAGAAGAAGAAGAAGAAGAAGAAGAAGAAGAAGAAGAAGAAGAGGAAGAAGAAGAAGAGGAGGAAGAAGAAGAGGAGACCAGAGTCAAATATGGTGGAAAAGAGAGGAGTTTACTTTACCGGTGAGTGAGAGAACTGGATGGCTCCAGAAAGTTCTCTGCACCAGGCAAAAGAACAGCACAGGTTTATATAGAGTTTTACATCTCGGTTTCAAAGGAAATGCAGATATTGGTATAGTGCAGGCACCATGATCTTTGCCCCTGGGGACTGCAGGTGTTGGCACAGTATAGGAACATGAAATTTGGCACTGGTGTTTCTTAATTATGGGGATATCTTATCTTTTCCAGCTAGGCTGGATTCCTTACTCCCTAGACGTCCTGCTTAGGAATGCTGAAGGAGGAGGTACGGCACATCAGACACAAGGGAAGCATAAGCTTATACTTATTAATTTTCTTCTTCAGCATTGCATAAAATGGTAGGATATATCCAAAGAAGCCAAAAACACCCATCCAAAAAGATCTGTGTTCACAGCAGCACAATTTGTAATAGCCATAATCTGGAAGCAACCTAGGTGTTCAACAACAGCTGAGTAGCTGAGAAACATGGAATGTTACTCAGCTATTAAGAATGATGAGTTTACTTTCCTCACCTCATCTTTTAGCACATAATGCTAACAACTGTATTTTCTGTATAAGTACGGCCCCCTAACCAACTGCACCACTGGAGACAACTGTATTTTTTGTTGTCTGTAAACTATTATCTTCTCAAAAAAATTTTTTTAAAATATTTATTTTATTTATTTATTCCCTTTTTGTTACCCTTGTTGTTTTATTGTTGTAGTTATTATTGTTGTTGCCATCGTTGTTGGATAGGACAGAGAGAAATGGAGAAAGGAGGGGAAGACAGAGAGGAGGAGAGAAAGATAGACACCTGCAGACCTGCTTCACCTCCTGTGAAGTGACTCCCCTGCAGGTGGGGAGCCGGGGTTCGAACCAGGATCCTTATGCCGGTCCTTGTGCTTTGCGCCACCTGCGCTTAACCCGCTGCGCTACAGCCCGACTCCCTCTTCTCAAAAATTTTAAAAGGCAGCATTCTTTAAATATTTTATTTATTTACACACACACATGTTTTACAGACACACAGACACAGGCATACTGGGACAATGCACATTACAGTAACTGTCATTTATAAGTCATCAGATAAAAGTCTGAGGTCATTTTAAAATATATAATCTGACCAAATGCCCCATTCACTCCCATAATATGTTCTTCTTCTTCTTTTTTTAATTTTTTTTTTTATCAGAGCACTACTCAGCTCTGGCTTATGGTGGTTTGGGGGATTGAACCTGGGACTTGAGAGCCTCAGGCATGAAAGTCTCTTTCCATAACTATTATGCTATACCCCCACCCCCATAATATGTTCTTATTGCACTTTTTTAAAAAAACTATATTAGATATTCTTCTGATACAGTGCACTGCTTTCTCTTATTTCTTTTCTTTTCATTTCTCTTATATTTATAAAGAATCACATTCTATTTTCAACTAATTTTATAGCTATTTAAAGGATACACAATTTAGGTAGCCCTGAGCGTGTCCATTCAACTCATTGATCACCTAGGCTCCTTTAATATTAAGAATGTATAATGGAATTCCATTAATCAAATTAATTTCCTATAAGTTGGGGTTGTGAGTCTTTTATTTTATAAAAGCTGTACATCTAGAGAGTTTTAGGCAAGCTGTGTAGAAGAATTCGGAGTAGTTCATATTTTATAAAGTAGTGTTTAGATATTTAGATGAGAACAAAGATTGTTACTCATTTGGTGAAGTATGTTAAAAGTTATTTTCTTTTCTCTCTTTTGAACCCAAGTGTCACAAATGTGGACTTTATTTTGTCCTGAGAAGTTTCAAGTTAGCTGACGAAGAGCAAGATAAGAACCTGACTTTCATTGACAATTTCCATCCTCCTGATTCTCTTGTCTGTAGACCTGTCTCAATGTCACAGGGATTAGAAGAGAGAACTATTTTTCTTAGACTCACTTGTCTTTCAGGTTCTAGAAGCAATTTACTTTCTGCCAGTGCTTTGAACTCACAAAGAGTTTAAAAGATAAAAATGAGAAAGCCCTATAGGCTTTCTATTTTTAGTCATCAACTTTAAAGTTGTTGAAGAGCTATGATTTTAATGTTGGATTATGAAATATTTCTGAATTTTGGGCAACAGAAAACATACTCTACTTTTTTTTCATTTTTTTAAATTTACTTTTGGGGCCCGGTAGTAGTACACCTGGTTGAGCTCACGAGTTGCCATGCCTGGAATCCAGGTTCAAGTTCCCTGTCCCTACCTGCAGAGTGATGGTGGTGGTGGTGGGGGGGGTTTCAGAAGTGTTGAAACAGACCTGTAGGTTTCTCTTGCCCTCTCTACCTTCTTCTGTACTTTCAATTTCTCTCTTTCCTATCAATAAGAAGAAAAGAAAAACAGGAAAGCTATCAAGGGAGGGGATGGGATATGGAGTTCTGGTGGTGGAAATCCTGTGGAGTTGTACCCCTCTTATCCTATGGATTTGTCAGTTTCCTTTTTATAAATAAAAAAAATTCTATTTCTTTACTCTACAGTATTTTCCTTTTGTGGTGGTGCAGAGAATTGAATCTGGGACTCTAAAACTTCAGGTATGATAGTCTCTGTGCGTAACTACTATGCTATCTCCTGTAACCTCCCTTATTGTTTTATAAATTACAATGACTTGTCAATGTCAGTAGAGATTTTGACAATAAAGCTTCTGTTTGCCTCCAAATTTGCAACCATAAAAACAGTGCTGATGCTTAAATAAAACCATTTAATAATCAGTTTGGCCAAGCTAGCTTGGCTTGCTGTAAAATAGTTTAAATGTCTATAGAGCTGATCTTGGGTTTCTAGGTCATAACATAATGGTTTAGCAAAACCCAAACGCCATTTTAAAAAGATCATTAAGAAAAGGGGAGCTTCTAATGGAAGGGATGGGACATGGAACTCTGGTGGTGGCAACTGTATGGGGCTGTACCCCTCTCATACCACAATCTTGTCAATCATTATTAAATCACTAATAAAATCTTTTTATAAAGAAGGAAAAAATTAAAAATAAGTAAAATCTTTTTTTGTTAAAATACTACTGCATAGCACTATACAGGTTTCAGTGTGTATGATAGAAAAGTAACACTCAAACACACCTTGACTCCTTAGACTCAATTTCTATGATATAATCTACAATTGTGATAGCCTTAATTTCCACATGCTTAGCCTATTCAACAATTATAAATGCCCAGTTTCTTTAATAGGTAATTTTGTATCTTAGATGGCAAAAGAAATGTTTTTTAACACTGTTTTTGAAATAAACACTGACTCATACAAGTTCTTTGTAGTTTGAATCTTGATGAGCACAAGTATTGCTTAAAGTGCTTTCAATATATTAGTATCTTTGATACCAGCAATAAGCTAACAATGGCAGATAATAGAATGTGGAGTCAAACCCAGGTAATCTGGTTAAAAAATCTGAACATGTAATTGTTTTACTACTTCACTCACAGGATACATATAGTATCTATCCCAGTTACCCAATTGGAAGATTAGGATGACAGTCATATAGATAAGATGTGCAGGGGTTTTTTTGTTGTTTGTTTGTTTTGTTTTTCTTCAATGTTAAATTTATTGGCCAGGGAGAAATCTCAGTAGCAGAGCAGCACAGGGGCTACATGCAAGAAGTCCCCGTCCAAACTTGACAGTACATTTAGAAGTAATGAGCAGTGATTTGATTCTTTTTTCAAAAATAACTCTTGAAATAAAACACTAAAAAACTCCCATCAGGACTGTCATCATTAGCCCTCTTGTTCAATGAACAAGAATTAGCCCCTTATTCTTAGATGGTTAAACAACCACTCACTTATCTTGCCATTTAATCCTCTAAAAGCAGAGACATATCAAATTCAATTTGCTATGGCATCCTTGTGTTGACAGTGTAAATAAGATTAGTGTGCACAATAAACTGTCAAGTCCCAGGTTAAGAAGAATGGATGTAGTTAGTTCATGGTGACGAAATTTATAGCTGATATTACTTATATAGCATATTATAGAATTCTCAAATTCCTTATCATTTGGTATATTTTAGAAGTCAAATTTAGAGCTTCCAAGAAAACCAGGACTTTTATAGTATAACATAGAGAGACAATACAAAAAAATTGGGTCTTGGTGTATTGCACTAAAGTAATAGTCTGTGGGGTTTGGGGGAGGGCTCAGGCTCTGGAACATGATGGCAGAGGAGGACCTAGTGGGAGTTGAATTGCTATATGGAAAACTGAGAAATGTTACACATGTATAAATGATTGTATTTTACTGTTGACTGTAAATAACTAATTCCCCCCCATAAAGGAGATTTTTTTTAAAAAGAATATATTGATAGTATGCATTGACTATAAAATAATCTACTTTACATGTGGTAAAAAGAAAATAAAAACTACGGGAATAATGTGATCTCTCCCTACATTTTAAACATTTACCAACTACAAACGGAATTAAAAAAAAAACATGAAATTTTTAATAAATTCCTGCAGCAGAAAATACAAAACCAACACATTGGTTAGAGACAAAGAAATAGAGAGCACAGTGCTAGTGATATTATCGTCAGCCACACTGGCATTGTTTATCTCAATTAACCATTGTGAAGGATTTGGAGTTATTATAATCTCCACACAGATTGTTTCTAATGTATTTATATATACTCTAAGTTAATTATTTTCTTTTCTTTTTAGATAGAGATAGAAGCAAAATGACAGAGAATGGATGTAGTTATTTCATGGTGATAAAATTTATAGGTGATATAACTTATATAGAATTTTATAGAATCCTAGAATTCTTTATCATTTGGTACATCTTAGAAGTCACTGAAGCTTCCTTCAATGCAGTGAAAGCCAGACTTTGAATCTGGGTTAGGCACATTTCAAAGCAGGATACTATCCAAATGAGTTACTTCACTGGCCCTAAATTAACTTTTTAAAAAAATTTTTATTTATTGGATAGAGACAGCCAGAAATCAAGTGGAAAAGGGAGACAGAGAGACACTTGCAGCCCTGCTTCACCACTTGTGAAGCTTTCCTCCTGAAGGTGGGACCGGGGGCTTGAACCTGGGTCCTTGCCCACTGTAATGTGTGCACGTAACCAGATGCACCACCACCTGGCCCCACCCTAAATTAACTCTTTAAATCAATTTATGCCTTTTATCTTATGGAATAGTTCAATGACTCTTAATTAATCCTGTCATTATAAGGTATTTATCTGAATAATGTCTTGCATAATTTATGCACAGGTATCTAAGTGTGATAATCATGAATCAATAATTGATTTCTAGAAGCTGGTTTTCAGGGTGGTCCGGACAGCTAAGCTATACTTCTTATAGACCAAGCAAATTCCTGTTGATTAGCACATATGCCATCCATGTGAAGATAATGACATAGTTTCTGGTCTGCAATTTCTTGGATAAACTTCAGAATCATTAATTCTGTATGTTTGAAGAGACTCAAAGCATGACAAGATATACATTTACATTAATGGATTCTAACATTGGGTAGTTGAAAATAATAATCTTAGCATCACTTGACTATTTTAGAGACAGAGAGGTTTCCAGATATGCCAACAGTTTTCAGTGCCATTTACTATTTTAAGGACAAAACTATTACAATATACAATCCATTAATAATGTTGCTGGAAGATGCCCGTTCTTGTAAAGAATATTGCACTCTAAAGATAAGTGGCATTGATGTTACTCAGGAGACCTGAAGTTTCAATATTCTCTTGGGAACAATTAGAATTCTGTCACATAACTGTTAGTCTATAACTACTTAAGCTGGTTTTCTATATCATGGAAGGTAAAAAAAAAAAAGGTAATTACCAAAATGGATGTAAATGAAATGTGCATTTTAGAAAATAGTCGAACTGATTACTCTCAAAGGATCTATAAGGGCTAGAAAATCTCATACCCAACTTACTCTTACACTCAAACTTTATTTCAAAGTAAGCAGAGAACATTCTACAAATATTCATTTATTAGATTTATAAAATGTGACCAGTTCAAGATGCTGAAGACTGTAGATACAAAATTCACTTAATAACTAATGGAAGACCATTTATTTAGGAAACTATACAGATGTAAACTTCAGGGGAAAAAAAAGATGCTAGCGTTAAATAAAATGCTATTATAACTGCAGAGATACTTTAAAATATGTATTGGATAGAGACAGAGAGAAATTGATAGGGGAGGAGGGGTTAGACAGGAAGAGACAGAGACACTTGCAGCACTGCTTCTCCACTGGTGAAGTTCCCACCCACAGGTGGGATCAGGGGCTTGAGAATCATGTATATGCTCAACTGGGTGTGCCACTGCATGGCTGCCAAACAGCAGAGATTATTTTTCCCAACAAAGTATATTCACTCTATTATAATGTGGAACTAGGAACAATAAACAGTCACCAGATTCTTTTTTTAATACTTATTTATTCCCCTTATATGATTTAGCAATTTTTAATATTTATTTATTCTCTTTTGTTGTCATTGTTTTATTGTTGTAGTTAATGTGACTGATGTTATTGTTGGATGGGACAGAGAGAAATGGAGAGAGAAGGGGAAGACAGAGATGGGGAGAGAAAGACAGACACCTGCAGACCTGCTTCACCGCTTGTGAAGTGGCTCCTCTGCAGATGGGGATCCTGGGGCTCCAACGTATGTGCCACGTGTGCTTAACCCACTGTGCTACCGCTAGACTCCCTACCGGATTCAATAAGTAAATTGCAAATCTAATCAAGTCAAAATCATAGGGACAGGATTATTTCACATTTGACATTTGAATTTCTCGTTTATAATATCTATTTTTTTTTAATTGAGGGGACTAGTAGTTTACAGTAAATACAGGTTTTGATATATGTGTAAAAGTTTTCCCAGTTTTCTGCAAAAATTCATCCACAGTCCTCCTTTACTTCATATAGGATCAAAACAAAGAAAAGTATATTTTTCTTTCTATAAATCTTATTTTCTTTCTCATGTTGTTTTAATAGTTTCATCAAGGGGCTGATGGTAACGCAGTGGGTTAAGCGCACATGGCACAAAGCACAGGGACTGGTCCTAAGGATTTCAGTTCCAGCCACCAGTTCCCCACCTGCAGGGGCGGCCTCGTTTTGCAAGCAGTGAAGCAGGTCTGCAGGTGTCTTTCTCTCCCCCTCTCTATCTTCCCCTCTTCTCTCCATTTCTCTCTGTCTTATCCAACAGCAACAACAGGTATAACAACTACGACTATAACAACAACAAGGGCAACAACAAAGGCTACAAAATGAGAAAAATAGGGAGTCGGGCTGTAGCGCAGCAGGGTAAGCGCAGGTGGCGCAAAGCACAAGGACCTCGAACCCGGCTCCCCACCTGCAGGGGAGTCGCTTCACAGGCGGTGAAGCAGGTCTGCAGGTGTCTTTCTCTCCTCCTCTCTGTCTTCCCCTCCTCTCTCCATTTCTCTCTGTCCTATCCAACAATGACAACAACAATAATAACTACAACAATAAAACAACAAGGGCAACAAAAGGGAATAAATAAATTAAATAAATATTTTTAAAAAATGAGAAAAATAGCCTCCAGGAGCAGTGGATTCGTAGTGCTGGCGCCAAGTCCCAGTGATAACCCTGGAGGCAAAATAATAATAATAATAATAATTTCATCACTTTTACCATAATGATCATTGTGCCACCTGCACTGAAAATAATTATGAGTAAATGAACAATTGGACAGGAAAATACTGATGAAAGTATAGTGAAAGTGATAAAGTAAAGCTATTGTGAATTTTGTTTTCAACATATTCTTATTTTTTCTTTTAATTTTTTTATATTTATTTATTTTCCATTTTGTTGCACTTGATGTTTAATATTGTTGTGGTTATTCATGTCATTGTTGTTGGGTAGGACAGAGAGAAATGGAGAGAGGAGTGGAAGACAGAGAGGAGGAGAGAAAGAGAGACACCTGCAGACCTGCTTCACCACTTATGAAGTGACTTCCCTGTAGGCGGGGAGCTGGCTTGAACAGGGATCCTAATGCTGGTCCTTGCGTTTTGCACCACGTGCGCTTAACCTGCTGCTACACTGCCCGACTCCCTCAGTGTATTCTTGTATGTCAGAGTTGTGACATCCATTTTATTTTGTAACATTCTTGTGAATTAAGAAAACAGAAGGTCAAATGATGTAACTGACTTGCAATTAGAAATTAGTATATATACATGCCTGTACTTCAGTGTCTGAGAGTCAAAAATTCAAAACTCAGCAGCACTCATTTCTCCCTTGGTGATGGTAGGTAGGTTGTTTTAATCTCATGCTTTAGAGAGTTTCATGTACCAGTTAAAGTAATTTTGAGTTTAATTCTAAACTTTCCATTGACCACTGAAGCTCTTATGAAATCTTAATGAAAGGAATTTGTGTATTTGTAGGTGGTGGTGGTGGGGACGTTTTAAGTCAGGAAATGATGTGGTAATGGTAGCTATGTTCTTTCACACATGACCTTTGGTTAAAACATTTTTGCAGTTCTAAGCATTCTTTCCCAAGTGATGAATATACCCTATGACAGGTGTAATGTAAATGGGTCTTCTTCAAATGCATGATTGAGCAGATGATGGCTGACTGTGATCAAGGTCATGAACTCTGACTTCACACTCTCGGTTTAGAGTCTGGGTGTACCATTAGCTAGCTAGGTTTTGGAGCAAACTGTAACATCTATCTGCATCTTGGTTTCTTTGTCTGTAAACTAACTTTAATAGTAGTATTTACAACCTAGAAGTGGTGTTTTAAATTAGTATATACAGGAGAATTACATAGTACATAGCAAGTGCTATCTTAATTAGTGCCAGATCTGTCTTCAGAGACTGATGGAGAAGTCATGTTTCCCTAAAAGCAGCATCCAGTTTGGAACATACTCTTCCATCAAATGAAGTTTACACAGAACATGGCCAGGGTTTCAAATGGACATTGGCTATAGTAGCACAAATGGTGGACACTCAAACTTGTTTGGTGGTGTGAAACCGATATGGGCCTGGAAAATAGTGCAGGACTTGCATGCTAGACGTCCCAGGTTTGATTCCTGGCATGATCAGGAGTGATAGCTGAGCTAGATAATGCACACAGAGCTTGGCTCTGGTTAAGCAAAATAAATTAAACATTTATATGCATTTGGTCTTTTTTGCTGTTGGAAAAGGACTCCTAAAAATCTCAATGTTATCTAAGTGATGAGGTTCACTAACATGTCCTTCGTCATGGATACTAAATTGCCAGAGGAGTCAACCATGGGGTCAGAGGATTGGAATTATCAGGCCTGTGTTTCAAACTCCAGGAAGGGCTGAGAGATTGGAGGCTGAACTGATCAGCAGTGGGTGATGATTAACTAAGACATCATTGTATATAATGAAACCAACATGAAACCCCATCAGGTGGGGTTCATAGATCTGTTATGGTGATTTTGTGGAGACTGCAGATGAGTGGGGTGCCTAGAGAAAGCATGGAAATTTTATCTATTTTGTCATATCTTGTCTTATGCATTTGTTCTATCTGTGGTTTCTGAGTTATATCTTTTGTACTGCACTAACCTAAAGTCCAGAGGGTGGTGCAATGGTAGAACATGGGACTTGCATGGCTATGGCCCCATGTTGAATCTCTAGAATCACATAAACATCCTATTCTCTCTTATTTTATCTCTAATAGTACTAGTAAAACATTTTAAAATAAAGTATGGGCTAGGTGGTGACACTCCTAGTTAAGCACATTCATTAAAGCACTCAAGGATCTGGGTATAAGCACCTGATTACCACCTACAGAGGGACTGGTAGCATCACAAGTGGTGATTCTGGTCTCTCTCTCTCTCTCCTTGTCTCTCTCTTCCTCTCTCTCTGTCTCTCTTTCCCTTTTCCATTCTTTTTCTATCTCTAACCAAAGTAAATAAAAGTATATATATATTTTAAATATTAGTTTGAATCTTAAAAAATTTTCTTTAATTATATTGATTTATTTATTGGATAGAGACAGCCAGAAATCGAGAGGGAAGGGAGTGATAGAGAAGGAGAAAGACAGAAAGTCACCTGCAACACTACTTCACCACTCACAAAGCTTTCCCCCTGCAGGTGGAGACTGGGGGCTTGAAACCTGGCCCTTGCACATTGTAACATGTCTACTCAGCCAGGTGCGTCACCACCTGTCCCCAATAAAAATATTTTTTTTAAGAAAAACAAAATAAACTGTACTTTCATGAATAAATGGGAAGAGTTCTGAGTTCTGAGAAACACTTTAGTAGATTAACAGAACTCTAAGAGAGCATCATGAGACCTCTTTTTCATAGCCAGCCAGTCAGAAGTACAGGAGTACCTGAGCTTCTGATGTTGAGATATCAAAGAGAGAGTCATGGGAAACTACAATGTATTACCAGGAGGCCAGAAACACAGGAGAAAGCAGGGTTTGTGACCAACATCTGAATTATGCCTGTGGGATATTTTTTTAAGATGGAATCCTAAGCTTGAAACCTGTTTCCTCCTCATAGTTGGTACTATGAGAACTGAATCCATTCACAGGCTACTTAACTGGTATCCAGAGAATTGCTTGGTGGTCTTGGGAAGCTCCTCTGACACACACTTTGGAATTAATACCAAGGCCCCTTTAAATTATATAAATATCCTTGGAAATAGGTAGAAGATTTGACAATCTAGTTTTTGTATCTCAACTAACTTAGCTCACTTGTTTTCTGATGTGAAAAGTTGTGCCCAGCTCCTCTTATATATTTCCTATTCAAGGTTGCAATTTTGCTAAGAACTTGATTCTTTTGATGAAAAATAGTACTTAGAAATCCAAGTCTGGTTACTGGAGAATTTGGTTATTATTTATTTTATACCTGTAACATATATACTAGTAGCTCCAAATAATTGCTTTTTATGGTGCTAATTCTTAATTTTTTCCAGCTGAGGTTTAGTTCTATGGGGTATATGCTTAACTACATTAATTTTACATCTTTGTGTAAATACTTCCACATTGAGAATCTTAGTTTTCAACATAATCAGGCATTTGTATTATTCCAGAATAGGTACAATTCTACCCTAATAGTGTCAATGATCCTAACAAAAACAAATTATCATAATCATATAGTTCTTCCTTAGTTTTATTCTTTCTTTCCTTTTTTGTCATAAAATGTTTTATTTCTTTGGATTTATCTTTTCAGAGAGGAAGAGAGAGAAAGACACCATAATACCAAAGCTTCCTTCAATATAGTAGAGGCTGGGCTCCAACCTGGGTTTGGATCATATAAATGTGTGTGCACAGAGTTATTTTGCTAGTTCTCTTTAGTTTTTTTTTTTTTTTAATTTTTAAAGTATGCCCATCAGTTGTATACAGAAAAATGTTTTTATAAAACTTATATATACACACACAGTGACATGTATATGTACATATCAGGAGGTCAAAGCACCATTATGTATGGTGGCAGCCAGGATTGGATTCAGGGCCTCATGCATTCGAGATGTGTTCTACCACTGAACTACCTCAAGAAGCTACTTACTTTCTTTTTTAAAAAATTATTTTATTTATTTTTATTGTTGTTGTTGTTATTGATGCTATTGTTGTTGGATATGACAGAGAGAAATGGAGAGAGGAGGAGAAGACAGAGGGGGGAGAGAAATATAGACACCTGAAGACTTGCTTCCCCACTTGTGAAGCAACTCCCCTGCAGGTGGGGAGCTGGGGCTGGAACTGGGATCCTTATGAGGATTCTTGCATTATGCGTCATTGTGCTTAACCCACTGTGCTACCACCCAACAACCGAAATTACTTCTTTCTTTTTAATATAACTTTATAGAGTTATATCTAAAAGTAGAATATACCAAGTGTGGCTTATCCTTCCTCTTTTTCTTTCACCTATAGATACTGCATTTTGTGTTATTGTTTGCTTTTGATAAAAAGATAACAATGTAATGCACAGGCTTTTTTCTATCTTCTTTCATATAACAGCGCATCTTGGAGATCATTCGTTAGTACAGGTGTAAGGGTCATTCATTCTTCAGATGTGTAATGCTCAGTTGGATTAATATTTGAGTACAAGTTACTCTTGGAAACTGCAATGACTGACATTTGTACTTCTGTCTATTGTTATTACACATAATGCTGAATTAACAAATATATAAATTACAAATAAGAAAACATCTTCCTGGAATTTCATAGTTTGTTATTTTGTTGGCAAAGGTGTTTTATTTTCCAGAAATAACATAAACTGCACCAAAGGGTATTTGCCTGCTCAGTTTTGTTTCTAACTACCATGTTTTCATTGTTGTGTCAACAGACTATGTTACTGATTTTTCACTACTTCACAAACTATAAGATGAGAAATAATATCTCAGTGTAGTTTTTCTTGGAGTTTAGATCTACTTGATTTTAATTATACTACTCTCCCATTGTATGCTTTCCATTCCACTGTCAAAACTTTGACAAGAATTCTAACATCCTGCTACTTTTACTCCAACTAACCAAAGTCAATTGTTTATTCTTTATGCTTTAAAGAACCTTAAAATAAACTGCAGATAACATAATTCTGTTATGCTGTGAAGAGTGACCCTGGAATCTAGGAGAGAAAAAAATAAGTCTTGGACTTTACTGAATCTAAAATATCAGAGTTAAAAAAAAAAGCAAAAGAAGCTCTCTTAGATCATGGATACACATTACTGTGACTTGGATGATGAACTTCATTACTTTAAAGGACTGGAGGTTTTCTGAATAGCTAGACTAAAAAAGTCAGATGCTTGCTGATCTTTAGCAGTTTGTTAACTTCACACTTCAACTGAAAAGTCTGACATTTCAGCCGCAAAATAAGCAAGTGGAGCAAGTATAACTGTAATCACATTTGACTGAAACATTTGAACATCCTAGCATTTTATGAGTTAGTTTTAGATGAGCTTCTGCTGTAGTTTTGAGCCAAGCTATGTAATTGCCTATAATTTGAATTATTCATTCAAAAAACATTTTTAGACATGCATTGTGTGTCAGGCCTTTTTTATTTTTAAGGAATCTGGTATACATTATATAAATGTGTGAAATTGTTAAACTAGATATATTCACTAGACAATAGGCAATACAATACAATTAAATAAGTTCCTAATACACTAGAATGTGACAGGGGCTATGGGAAAACATACGGAGGGGGCCGGATGGTGGTGCATCAGGTTGAGCACACATGTTATAAAATGCACAAAGGCCCAGGTTCAAGCCCTAGTCCCCATCTACAGAGGAAAAGCTTCACAAGTTGTGAAGCAGTGCTGCAGGTGTCTCTTTCTGTCTTTCTCCCTTTCTAATCCCTTCTTCCCTATCCATTTCTGTCTCTAATTGATAAATCAATAAAGATAATTAAAAAAAAACATTTGGAGTAAGAGAAGAGACTTAATTTATGCTTTGTGTAAATTAGAAAAGAAAATTTAGGGAAATACTTATATATTTATTTAAATATATATTTTATTCTATATTAAATTTTATAGTAAGAAATGTTATATAGAATATGGGCCCAGCATGCTTCCCCTCTGTTGCACTGAAATGTTATACAGAATATGACAGTCATAATTTTTTTATCTTTATTTACTTATTGGATAGGCACAGCCAGAAATCAAGCGGGAAGGGTGGGATAGAGAGAAAGAGACAGAGAGACACCTGAAGCATTCACCACTTGTGAAGCATTCCCCCTGCAGGTGGGGACCGGGGACTCGAACCTTGGTCCTTGCTTATTGTAACATGTGCTCTCAACCAGGTGTGCCACCACCCGGCCCCCTGACAGTTTTAAATTTTATATGATTTTTTTTTTTTAGTAGATCATTTTACCGGGGAAATTTTGGTTTTCAAGAATGTTGTTGTTACAAGTGTACAGTTTAACATCTCTCCATAATAGATGTCATTCCACATAGTCCATCAAATTGGCAATTCCTCCACCAAATTGATACCCATATCATTATTGTGGGACCAATAAGACAATGGATCCTTATGCCCATGTTCATCCCTCCTTCATTCTTTAGAATTCTTTTATCTGTTGCTGTAGAGCATATATAATTGCTTTGTACCCCATTTTCCCCTCTCATTGTCTCTTAAATGCCATTTTGAATGTGATAATCTGGTATTTGTCCTTCAGCTAGTTTCACTAATATTATTTCTTCAAGTTCCTGTTATTAGCAAAAGAGAAAATTTCATAATTTCTTACAACAGATTAGCATCCCATTATGTTTACGCACTGTAATTTCCTTAAGCATTCATCTATGTTAGGCATTTGTGTCACTTACAAATTTGGACTGTTACAAATAACTCTGCAATAAACAAGTATGCATAGATCTCTTTGAATATGTATTTTTGTATTCTTTGGGTAGATACCTAGGAGAGCAATTGTAGGTAGTTCCATTTTCAGCTTTATGAGTAATCTCCAGGTTGCTTGAGATAGGAACTAGAAAAAGTTACATTCCCATCAACAGTAAAAAGGGTAAGTGTTCTTGAATCGGAAGAAGTAGTGTCATTAAAATGACCACTATAATGAGAGTGATATATTGATTCAATACAATCCCTATCAACATCTACTGAAATTCTTTAAGGAAACAGAAATTATATGGAAGTTTACCTGGAAGCAGAAAAAAATTAAGCAAACAAACAAACAAACAAAAAAAGAAGCAAATAAATCAGAATCATTAAAGCAGTTCTGAGAAAAAGAATAAAATGTGGCCATTTTCCAATTTCACACAGGGCAAATTGAAAAGTTTATTTACAATAAAAGAAGTCATCATCAAAACAAAAAGGCATACTACTTAATGAGAAAATATTTTCTTATGGCACATAGCAGACAAAAAGGCTAGTAACCAATATATATGAAAAACTCACAAAATTCAGCAATAAAAATTTAACCAATTTTGTTAAAAATGGGGAAAGTATTTGAGCAAACTCTTTTTTAATATTTATTCCCTTTTGTTGCCTTTGTTGTTTTATTGTTGTAGTTATTATTGATGCCATTGTTGTTGGATAGGACAGAGAGAAATGGAGAGAGGCAGGGAAGACAGAGGGGAGAAAGATAGACACCTGCAGCCCTGCTTCAACACTTGTAAAATGACTCCCCTGCAGGTGGGAAGCGGGGGGCCTCCAACCAGGATCCTTATGCCAGTCCTTGCTTTGCACCATCTACCTGCACTTAACCTGCTGAACTACTACAAACTCTTAACTAAAGAAGAGATTTAGCTGGTCAACAGATTTAAGAAAAAAAATGCTCAAAGTCACTGATTATTAGAGAAATGCTAATCAAACAACAAAGATACACCACCTCAATTGTGTAAGGATATCGTGCCTTAGAAAAGGACTTCAGTTATCTACTCATTTGGACATTAGGGTTATCATTCTCTCCCTCTCTCTCTCTCTCTCTCCATATATATATATATATATATATATATATATATATATATATATATATATATCCAGAAACAGTGATGTCAAGTAGTCCTATCCATATATTTTAAGTTAGAAAAAAAATAAGTTAAGAGCAAAAGATAGGTCCATTTCTAGACAGGCACATGGTAAAGGTTCAAGCCCCAATACTATATTGAAATGTGAAAGTACCATGACACTGGGCAATTCTGCTGCTGTAGCGTTTTTATGTATATTTGTATACACTCATTCTATATGTATACACACACACACACACACACACACACACACACACACACACACATATAATAAAATAATGAAAAGTATCTGTTGCTGGAACTGTGCAGTCACTCATAAGCAAAGCCTAGTCACTACAAAAAAAGAGAAAAAAAACACACATTTTATTATTGATTTAACAATGGTCAACAAGACCATAAAATAAAAGGAACCGGGCTAGCATGGGGGTGCTTCTTCTCGGGAGCATACTCTCTGCGTTGGAGAGATTGCAACAAGAGCCACCCTGGGCTGCTACCCACTCAGTTATGTGAGAGAGATGACCCAGGAACAGAGCCGTGGTGGCGAGGTGATTCAATTCTTTATTGATCAGAAAGCCAAGACTTTTTAAAAGTTGGACCCAGAAGTGGCAAGTCTGAAGTGGAAATGTCCTGACATGGTTTGGAAAGGGGCGGAAAAAGGCAAAGGGGGCCTGGGAAAAGTAGGAACTTACTTAGCAACTATTAGGAGGGTTTTAACTGGTAGGATTAATAATACCCTGCAGGCAGGGAGAGTCTTGAGGGTAGAAAGAAGATAGATAGATCAAAGGAATGGAATGGATGGGGATCTTTCAGGCAAAACAAAGATTATGTAGATAATAAGGGAGCAGACCATAGTATCAGGAATGCAGGGTGCTTTGTGAGGCAGGGAGTCTGATAAGATGAGGCAAATCTTGGGGGGGTTGTGTCCCTCCTTGCTCGACCTCTCAGTAGAGAGAGAGAGAGAGAGACTGACAGATGGATGTTCCCTCAGGTCAAGCCCTGCCAAGCTCAACCACATCCTCACAATTTCCCTACAAAGAGGGATACGATTCCACACAATTCCCATGACCATCATCCATTCCTTCCATTGGAAGCTTTCCTATACTTTATTCCTCTGGGAGTATGGACCTGGGAATATGGGGTGCAGAAGGGTGGGAGATCTGAATTTTGTAATTGTTTCTCTGCTTTACATGCTTTACTCTCAGCCTGCTCTATCTTTCCTTAGTGGGGCACAGTTCTGGGGAGGTGGGTTTTCAGGACACATTGGTGAGGTAATCTGCCCAGGGAAGTCAGGTTGGCTTCATGGTAGCATCTGAAACTTGGTGGCTGAAAAGCATTAAGATACAAAGCAGAACTTATTGTTTAATAATCATGAACCTAAAGGCAAGACATAGCATGTGAGATTTGGGGGTCTCCATTTGGAAAAAGCTAGAAGGTCTATTTTAGGTGTATTCCAAGGGGTGCAGTCCTATTTCCAACTCTGACACTATCTCTCTAGACAATACCGGTAGCCCTTCTGCATGTTAACTGTCAGGGTTAGGCCAAAATTAGTAAAGCAAAAACAATTTAATGAAAATACGACTTAGTGTTTCAAGTCCTATAGATACTATGTTAAGTCTATGTAGTTATAATTGCCTTCAATGCAGGTAAATATTTTAATTAGAAAACATTATTTTCCACTTAAACATATTTTTTCTCTACTGTACTTACTGAATTATAAAATTAAAATTGTCCAACTATACTTTTTTATATGATTAAACAGGATTTTATTAACTTTATAACATGGGCTTATTTCTTATCCTTCTGAAAGTATTCATACAATGGGCCTTTGGATGTCACATTTTCTGAAATCTCATATATTTACTACTTAAATTCAATTTCGCTAGATGTATGCTTCTTTTTAAAAAATATTTTTATATTTATTTATTTACTTATTCCCTTTTAGTACCCTTGTTGTTTTATTGTTGTAGTTATTATTGTTGTTATTTATGTCATTGTTGTTGGATAGGACAAAAAGAAATGGAGAGAGGAAGGGAAGACAGAGAGGGGGAGAGAAAGACAGACACCTGCAGATCTGCTTCACCGCTTGTGAAGCGACTCCCCTGCAGGTGGGGAGCCAGGGGCTCAGGCTGGGATCCTTAGGCTGGTCCTTGTGTTTTGCACAAAAATATTTCATTTATTTGCTTATTGAATAGAGACAGAGAGAATCCTAGAGGGAAGGAAACATAGAGAGGGAGAGAGAAAGAAAGGCAGCACTGCTTCAGCTCTCATGAAACCTCCACCCTGCAGGTGGGCATCATTTGAACCCAAGTCCTTGTGCATTGTGACATATGTTTAACTGAGTGCACTCAGCCCAGGTAAACTGTTTTTTTTTCTCCAGAAGCTCTTGTTTCATTTGAAACCTATTAAGTGCATATTTATTATTTATTTATTTATTATTGGATAAAGTCAGAGAGAAATTGAGAGGGGAGAGGGAGTTCAGGAGGGAGAGAGACAGACAGACACCTCTAGCACTTCTTCATCACTTGTAAAGGTTTCCCCCTGCTGGTATGGACCAAGAGTTTGAACCTTCGTCCTTGTGCACTGTTATATGTATGCTTAACCAAGTACTCCACTGCCTGGCCTCCAGTGAATATTTGGTTTTCTTTCTATAAAATGCCTTATACTCTAAATCTTTACATTTAAAATTTTTAAAAAATATTTAAATATTTATTTATTTTCCCTTTTGTTGCCATTGTTGTTTAACATTGTTGTTGTTATTGATGTCGTCATTGTTAGATAGGACAGAGAGAAATGGAGAGAGGAGGGGAAGACAGAGGGGGGGAAAGAAAGACAGACACCTGCAGACCTTCTTCACCGCTTGTGAAGCAACTCCCCCTGCAGGTGGTGATAGGAGGGCTGAACCAGGATACTTATGCAGACCTTGTGCTTTGCGCCACGTTCGCTTAACCCACTGTGCCGCCATCTCACTCCCTAAATCTTTACATTTAAGTTATTTAATTTTTTCTTTAGTTAGTTGATATTGCCATTTTATTATCTCCTGTGTGCATGCATATATGATTCTGTATATTCAAGTCTATTTGCTTTCTTTATCTTTGGAAATCACATTGTTGATTCATTGATTTCTACTTTCTCTAGGCACATCTTTTATTTTTTTTCCCTTTTGGGTTATCTCTGGGGCTCGGTGCCAGCACTATCAATCCACTGCTCCTGGAAGCTATTTTTTCCCATTGTGTTGCCCTTGTTAGTGTTCTTGTTGTAGTTGTTATAGTTATTGTTGTCATAGCTGTTGTTGGATAGGACAGAGAGAAATTGAGAGAGGAGAGGAAGACAGAAAAGAGGAAAGACAGACACCTGCAGACCTGATTCATCGATTGTGAAGTGACCCCCTGCATGTGGGGAACTGGGGCTCAAACCGGGATCCTTCAGTGGCACACATTTCTTAAGCTTTATTTTGGTATAATATGCCTTATTGTTTCATTGGAAAGATAGTCCTATTCATTATTCACCTCACTAGGTTTTCTTTCAATTATAACACCTCTAATCTTTACCAAATCATTATATAATCCAAATTTCATATTTTATTTGAATACTTATGACTTCTTGCTCCTATGAATATTTTCTTTTGTCATTTTAATATATTTATTATGCTAAATATTGTTAATATATCCCAATAATTTTGCTTCAGGGCCTGTGTTACTCAAATGATTTTCTTTCTTTTAAAGTGTTTAAACTCTTTAGACTATGAGAAGCTGGTTTGGGACAAAAACTATTCTGATATAGGTTATTAGAGAGCAGCCAGACTTCTGCCTCTATTTGTTACTATTTTTCATTTGTAAATACAGGAAGTGCATAAAGCCTAGGTCAGAAAGTTTAGGGTACAATAAAAATATCAGGTGGACATGATATTCTAATATATCTACCTTTAGGAAGAAGCAGACAAGGCCAGCACTCACTACACAGGGTCAAGCCCAGAAGCCTAAGCTTCCTTCAGTACTGAAGGAAGCTTAGGCTTTATGCTTATATCTGTATCATCTATATCTCTCTATATATCTATATAAAAGGATGGCTTGGCCTGGGTGGTAGCACTGCAGATAATCCGCACATTGTGCTAAGTACAAGGACCAGCGCAAGGATCTGGGTTCTAGCCACCTCCCCCCACACACCTCTATGGGGTCACTTCACAAGCAGTGAAGCAGGTCTGAGGTGTTTATCTTTCTCTCTGTCTTCCCCGTTCTCTTAATTTCCCTCTGTCCTATCCAACAACAACAGCAGCAGCAACAACAATGAAAAAAGATGGCTGCCAGGAGCAGTGAGAATCCTAGTGCAGGCACCAAGCCCCCCAGCAATAGCCTTGGAGGAAAAAAAAAAAAGTCTTGGATTGGTGAATCCACTGTAAGGACAATAACAAAAGAAAGAAGCAGCCCTGTGGCCTGAGAGGTAGCTAAAACAATTCACTTAAGAGCATGAGATACTATGTTTGCCCCCTAGCTTTAAAAGTACCAGCATGATGCTCTTGTCATTCTTTCTCTCTCTCCATCCCTCTCTCTCCCTCTCTCTCTCTCTCTCTCTCCTCCCTCTCCTCTCTTTCTCTCTCTTCTCTCTCTCTCTCTCTCTCTCCTCTCTCTTTCTCTCTCTTCTCTCTCTCTCTAATAAATAAATATATTTCAAAAAGCAAAAAAACAAGCAGGCCAGGGAGGAACAATCCTCTTTAAATCTTAGATGGTCCGCTATCTATTTTCCGGTTTGAAGAAAAATGTCTAGAGAAGTGTGTTCCCGATTGGTACTTGTGAACTTCTTCAGGCAGCAGGGCTCTGGCACTGCACAAAGCAGCTGCTGCTAATTTCTAGCCACAGTGCTAATGACTCCCCAAAGGTAATGTGGAGTTCAGGCAAGAGCAAAATTTAAAAACTCTTCCAACCTGTGCTATCATTATTGAACTCTGCAGTCATGCCCACTCCTCTTCTAAACTCGCTGGTTTCTGATGTTATTGCCAGTTATCATTTGGTAGTCTTTGGTCTTCCTGGAGGTGAGCACAGTTTTGATGTTGATTTTTTTAGATAAATGATTTTTCTTTCTTTTGATGATTTTTTTTTGTTGTTATTGTTTGTTTGTTTGTTATCCAGGCTTGAGGAGAGACAGAAGCTCTTTCTTTTTCATGCTTGCCAAGGCTGAAATTTGCTAAGGCTGTGGAGATAAGGAAAGATAAATATCTCATCTACTTCCCCAAAGCTAAATTGTAGCAGAGGAGAAACAAGGTGAGGCAACCACTATAAACTTAGAATCTTGCTAGTCACAAAGCAGAAGTCAACATGAAGAGAGTAACATCTACCAGATGTAATGACAATTATGATAATCAGCCAGCCTAGATCACTTCCATTTAGGACTAAAGCTTTTTTATTCCTCCAGCTTCCTGGAGTTTTGCAGGCTGACAGCCCAATTGAATCACTCTCTAGGGACTAAAACCTCATGATTAAATCTCCCCAGAGGTTGGCCTTTTTCAATTTATGTTTTCTTATTTTTCTCTTTCTTACACTCTAAATGTAGGTCACAAAGACGAGTCAATTTAAAAAATTTTTTTATTTATAGAAAGGCAACATTGACAAAACCATAGAATAAAAGGGATATAGCTTCGCACAATTCCAACCACCAGAACTCTGTATCCCATCCCCTCCCCTGGTAGCTTTCCTATTCTTTAACCCTCTTGGGTATGGACCCAAGGACATTGTGGGATGCAGAAAGTGGAAGGTCTGGCTTCAGTAATTGCTTCCCCTCTGAACATGGGCGTTGGCAGATCGATCCATAGTCCCAGCCTGTCTCTCCCTTTCCCTAGTAAGGAAGGGCTCTGGGGAAGCAGAGCTCCAAGACACATTGGTGAGGTTGTATGTCCAGGGAAGTCTGGTCAACATCATGCTAGCATATGGAACCTGGTGGTTGAAAAGAGAGTTAACATACAATGCCAAACAAATTGTTGACTAATCATAGACCTAAGGGCTGGAATAGTGCAGATGAATAGCTGGGGGGTCCTCCATTTTGTAGGTAGCTAGTAGGCATATTTTAGTTAAATTCCAAAGGGCCTGTGGCTATACTAGTTGTTGTTGTTGTTGTTGTTGTTTCCTTTTTCTTTTTGCTTCTGAGCCTGAAATCTGATATGCCAGTGGATCCAAGCTATTGTCTGGGGAAATGATGTGCCACATGCACTTAACCCCCTGCTTTACAGCCCAACTTCCCTGGGGAGATGATGTAATGGCTGGAAAAAAGACACAAAAGCTGGATCAGGGAAGAGAGTAGCTCCCTGATATGGGAAAGGGGTATAAATATTGTTGACTGTAAACCCTATCGATTTGGTGTGATCTAGGGCCCATACTTGGTTTAGGAGTCTGTGTGACCTCTGAATCCCTCTAGATCTGAGCTCACATTCTGTGGTCATGAGTAGGAGCATTCCATGCTGCCCCAATATTGACCCATCTTCCTCAGATGTAGCATAGAGTATGTTGTCCATCCTCCCTTTGGAGGATGGAACATTCTCTACCTTTGTTGATCCAAGTTGAGAGCAAGGTCCTTTGGCGGCCCACAAAGGGTTCTGTTTTGTTGTTCCTGATAGAAATGACAAGTAACAATGGACAGAAGGATTTATTCCAGTTCTATTACCATCGAATCTGTTTGGGAATCTCAGGACACCCCGATTAGGACCCCAGCTGATAGAATGGCCTGATAGTGACTAAAGAGTCATCGTTAATGTATGCCAGTCTCTTACCCTTATTCTGCTTTTGCAGTCCTTGCTTTGATAAGGTTAACTATGGAGTGAATGTGAGAACTGCAACAGGAAGTAGGTGAGGAGGGTATCTAAGTCTAAGTAGACACTATTTCATTATGAACTTGACACTGACTCACTACATACCATTGTGTATTTTGCCCTAATTTATGGATACATGTGAACATATGTTCTATCTTACAGGACCTGGTCTATATTTAAGTTTTGGAACTTTGTTAGGAAGTGAACGTCCTGGAATGGAAATAGAATGAAATAGAGAATACTATGAAAGGAAAGGTCTCACCAGAGTAATGAGGGTGAAGGGTTGACATTCCATGCCTGAGGTCTCTGGACACAGTCTAAAGTGAAGCATGCTGAGGTGGTATTCATTGCATTGATTAGGTTGGGATCAGCAGATGCAATATCATCTGGTATGAACTGAGAGAAGCACACAGGAAAATGAGCCCCACCCTAGAGGTTCCAGGACTGGGGGAAATACAGGCTCTATAGGGGAAGCGGGAGGTTCCTGTTGTTTTAGGGTTAAGAAGACAATAGATAGTTATTGCTATAATCACATTATTTGGCAATTGAGTTAACTTTGAAATATCCCTTTGTTAGGTTTTGATTTATCATACACAACATCACCATAATCTATGTTCTTTGACATTATTTGTATATAGCTATGCCACTGGTTGCTTCTGTTCTCCTTGGTCTAAGCTTTTCAGAGAGTCAAAATATCAAAGACTCAGCCTATGTATTAAAAAGATTCAGTCTGTGATTTAAAAAATTTGAGACATTCAGTCAATTTTCCTCCCTCATATTAATTAAATAGTGATTTATATGACTACAAATTGATAGGAGTGTACATAAACACCATTCCCACCACCAAAAGACTGTGTCCCACCTGCAGGGGGAGATAGTTATTGCTATAATGACATTGTTTGGCAATTGGGTTAACTTTGAAAAATCCCTTTGTTAGTATTTGTAGGTCGCTGCTTGTCAGAGAAATGCAAATAAAGACAACATTGATATACCACCTCACTCCTGTGAGGATGGCATACATCAAAATGGACAACAGAACCAATGCTGGAGAGGTCAGGGACCCTTCTGCATTGCTGATAGGAATGTAAATTGGTCCAGCCTCTGTGGAGAGCAGTCTGGAGAACTCTCACAAGGTTAGACATGGACCTTCCATATGACCCAGTAATTCCTCTCCTGGGGATATACCCCAAGGACTCCATGACATCCAACCAAAAAGATATGTGTATACCTATGTTACCAATGTTCACAGCAGCACAATTCCTAATAGCTAAAACCTGGAAGCAATCCAGGTGCCCAACAACAGATGAGTGGCTGAGAAAGCTGTAGTGTATATACACAATAGAATACTACACAGCTATTAAAAACAATGAACCCACCTTCTCTGACCCATCTTGGATGGAGCTAGAAGGAATTATGTCAAATAAGATAAGCCAGAAAGTGAAAGGTCCATATGGGATGATCCCACTCATAAACAGAAGTTGAGAAAGAAGAACAGAAAGGGAAATTCAAAGCAGGATCTGACTAAATTTGTAGTAGGGCACCAAAGTAAAAACCCTGGGTTGAGGATGAGGGTGGATCTTCAGCTTATGCTGTGTGCTTGTGAGGGGCAGGAATGGTGGATGGGATGGGACACAGTCTTTTGGTGGTGGCTATGCTGTTTATGTATACTCCTATCAATTTGTAGTCATATAAATCACTATTCATGTAATATGTGAGGGAAAAAAACTCATTGAATGTCTCAAACTTTTTAAAGCACAGACTGAGTCTTTTTAATACATAGGCCGAGTCTTTGATATGTTGACTCTCTTAAAAGCTTAGACCAGGAGAAGAGAAGCAACTGGTGGCATAGGTATATACAAATAATGTCAAAGGACATAAAATATGGTGATGGTGTGTATGATACAGAATCAAATTCTTTATCTCAATTCTAGAAAATGGAAAGATCACCCCAATTCCACAACTCCTTCAAAGATTCATTTATACCTTTTCTGGAAATTTATTACAGGTCAACTCTGCTTCTCACTAATACTGCTTCCCTCACCCCCACTCCACCACCCCATCCCAACCCTATACTTAGCCTGAAACCACTTTCCAGTAAGCTGCCTGCATAAAGTTTATGATGGTTCTACAATTCTCCCAAAAAAACCCACTATAAGATATCCATTTAGTTTACTAGAAACAACTTATACTATTCTACATTAATGCAGATATTAATATAACTTGTCTTCACAGAATTGTGACCTTCAGAGACAATTCAGGATTTTAGGTCTCAGATGTTTTGTGAAAAAAGAGTAAGCAAGCCTGATGCTATTATGAAAATAATTTCCTAGTGAAAATCATATAGTGGACAGAATAAGAGCTACTTAGGATAAGTCACTTAAAAAGGATTTTAGAACCCCACATATAGATAGAAATATGTAAATGGTAGTGAGGCAGGTGGTAGCACAGCGAGTTAAGCGCATGTGGCGCAAAGCGCAAGGGCTGGCTTAAGGATCCTGGTTCAAGCTCCAGGCTCCCCACCTGCAGGGGAATTGCTACACAAGTGGTGAAGCAGGTCTGCAGGTGTCTATCTTTCTCTCCGCCTTTCTGTTTTCCTCTCCTGTCTCCATTTCCTTCTGTCCTATCCAACTACAACGGCATCAGTAACTACAACAATAAAACAACAAGGGCAACAAAAGAGAAAATAAATAAATATTTAGAAAAATGAAAAAGGTAAGAAAAATAAGTAAATGGTAACCAGTGTTATTTTATGGAAGTTTAATATATTTTAGTTAAAATGTTATAAGTGAAATAATTAAATTTTGAGTATTTTCAGTCTACTAAGATGAGATGTTTTCAATAATTTTAACATATTATCCTGCACAAAAGTTTTAATAAGGGAGAATTTAGTTTACTCATTCTCTAACTTGCATAAAATTGGGATTTTGCATGAACCTGTTAGCTTGTCATGAGATATTATTTGGATTCTTTATGGAGATTGTGTCTGAAATGCTTTGATATTTCTAGCTGAAAGTCAAACAAGGTTTAAAATGCAAGACTGAGTTTGGCAAATTTTAATAGCTTCTGATGCACAAGGATTACATCAATCTGTAAAGAATACGCTCCTCTGCTGCTCCAGTTAGAGTTAGCATTTTACTGAGGGAGACTGCAGATATCCTTGTGGGATAAAGCTGTGAGAGTAACAACACTATTACTGTACAAAAGCTACTTGGATCCAATTCCCCTGAGATGTTTTGATTGTGTGGATATGTATTACAGAACCAAGCATAGAGAAAAAAGAATCTGCCTTTTTAATAGGGAATTGAGTTTGGTGGAACATACACACACACACACACACACACACACACACACACACACACACAGCACAGGGGAGGCAGAGAGAAATAGGAGGAAGAATTATTGGGTGCTACCATAACCTGTGGATGCTAGAATATAAGTACCAGAAGTCTTTTATTTATTTTTTTATTTTTTATTTATTTTATTTTATTTTTTTAACTTTTTTATTTAAGAAAGGATTAGTGAACAAAAACATAAGGTAGAAGGGGTACAACTCCACACAATTCCCACTACCCAATCCCCATAATCCCCCCCTCCCATGGTAGCTTTCCCATTCTCTAGCCCTCTGGGAGCATGGACCCAGGGTCGTTGAGGGTTGCTGAAGGTAGAAGGTCTGGCTTCTGTAATTGCTTCCCCGCTGAACATGGGCGTTGGCTGGTTGGTCCATACTCCCAGTCTGCCTCTCTCTTTCCCTAGTAAGGTGTGTCTCTGGGGAAGCTGAGCTCCAGGACACATTGGTGGGGTCTTCAATCCAGGGAAGCCTAGCCAGCATCCAGGTGGCATCTGGAACCTGGTGATTGAAAAGAGAGTTAACATATGAGGCCAAACAATTTGTTGAGCAATCATGGATCCCAAGCTTGGAATAGTGGAGAGGAAGTGTTAGGGAGGTACTCACTGCAAACTCTAGTGTACTTCTGCTTTCAGGTATATATTTTGCTGTAGTCTATGGATACGTGTGCACATAAGCTCTCTCTCACAGAAACTGGTATATATCTAGATTATGGGACTTTGTTAGAAAGTGAACTACCTGAGATGAAATTAGAGTGTACTATTAAAGGAAAGGTCTCACCCGAGTAATGAAGTTGAAGGGGTGTCATTCCACACTTGAAGTCTCTGGATACAGTCTGAGGTGAAGCATATTGAGGTGGCAATCGTTGCTTTGGTTAGGTTGTGATCGGCGGATGCAATATTATTTGGTTCGGATTGGGAGATGCATACAGGAAAGTGGGCCCTATCCAAGGGATCCAGGACTGGGGGAAGTAGGAGCTCTATAGTAAAGATGTGAGGTTCCTGCTGTCTTAGGGTTCAAAAAGACAATCAATAGTTAATATTATCATCACTTTATTTGTTAATTGGGTTAACTTTGAGAAGTCCCTTTGTTATGGTTTGCTGTACAGTACCCAGTATCTTGTATATAGCTGTGCTATTGGATGCTTCTAATCTACTTGGTCTAGGCTTTTGAGAGAGTCCGCATATCAAGTACACAGCCTATATATTAAAAAGATTTGGTTTGTCTTTTGAGAAACTTTGAGACATACAATTGATTTCCCCCTCTCATATTAATTAACTACTGATTTATATGTCTACATTTTGCTAGGAGTGTACATAAACACCATTCCCACCACCAAAGGGCTGTGACCCATCCCTCCCGCCCACTCCCATCCCCCACTGGCCAAGGAAGCTACATGTCTACCCCTAACCACTGGGTTTTTACTTTGGTGCCCTACTTACAATTTGATCAGGTCCTGCTTTTAGTTTCCCTTTCAGATATTCTTAGTCAGCTTCTGTTGATGAGTGGGATCATCCCATACTCATCTTTATATTTCTGACTTAGCTCACTTAACATAATTCCTTCTAGCTCTGTCCAAGATGGGTCAGAGAAGGTGGGTTCATTGTTCTTGATAGCTGCATAGTATTCCATTGTGTATATATACCACAGCTTTCTCAGCCACTCATCTGTTGTTGGGCACCTGGGTTGCTTCCAGGCTTTAGCTATTATGAATTGTGCTGCTATGAACATAGGAGTACACACCTCTTTTTGGTTGGGTGTTATGGAGTCCTTGGGGTATAACCCCAGGAGAGGAATTACTGGGTCATATGGAAGGTCCATGTCTAGTCTTCTGAGAGTTTTCCAGACTGCTCTCCATAGAGGCTGTACCAATTTATATTCCCACCAGCAATGTAAAAGGGTTCCTCTGTCCCCACATCCTCTCCAGCATTTGTTGCTGCTGTCCTTTTTGATGTATGCCATTCTTACAGGAGTGAGGTGGTATCTTAGTGTTGTCTTAATTTGCATTTCTCTGATGATCAGTGACCTAGAGCAGTTTTTCATATGTTTGTTAGCCTTTTGGATCTCCTCTGTGGTGAATGTTTTGTTCATTTCCTCTGCCCATTTTTGGATGGGGTCATTTGTTTTTTTGCGGCTAAGTTTGCTGAGCTCTTTATATATTTTGGTGATTAGTTTCTTGTCTGATGTCTGGCATGTGAAGATCTTCTCCCATTCTGTGAGGGGTCTCTCTGTTTGTTTAATAGTTTCTTTGGATGTGCAGAAGCTTTTCAATTTGATGTAGTCCCATTGGTTTGTTTCTGCTTTAGTCTTCCTTGCAATTGGGTTTGATTCATCAAAGATGTCCTTGAGGTGTAGGTGGGAAAGTATTTTACCTATGTTTTCCTCTAAGTATTTGATTGTTTCTGGTCTGATATCTAGGTCTTTGATCCATTTGGAGTTGATTTTTGTTTCTGGTGAGATAAAGTGGTTCAATTTCATTCTTCTGCATGTTTCAACCCAGTTTTCCCAGCACCATTTATTGAAGAGAGCCTCCTTTTTCCATTTAATCCTTTGGGCCCCCTTATCAAAGATTAGATGCCCATAGGTGTTGGGATTTACTTCTGGGCTTTCAATTCTGTTGCACTGGTCTGTATGCCTATTTTTGTTCCAGTACCATGCTGTTTTGATGATGATGGCTTTATAATATTGTTTAAGGTCTGGGAGTCTGATGCCTCCATTTCTGTTTCTTTTCCTTAAGATGGTTTTGGCAATTCTAGGTGTTTTAAGTACCAGAAGTCTTAACAGCTGCATTCCTTCCTGGAACTGCTTCTCCCAAGGCCATATCCATTCCTTGTGGACAGTGCTAAGAGAATCATTGGTTCATTGCATAGAACCAATACATCTCTTTGCAGGCCCCTTCCACTTTCAGAATGTCCATGGGAGTAACTGAATCTTGTGGCTCAATTACATCAGTAGTTCAACTGCCTGTCCAATTCTGTTTCTTCCCTCTTTTATAGGTAATGTAAGCAGGAATAATTTCTCTCAAATTTCTGCATGTAGATTTTCACTTCATTTCTGATTTACAACTCACTGAGTAGCATTTGACACTGGAAGTCATGTGTTTCAGCCCCTATACATTGTGGACTTTCTTCTGGGAATACAGCATTTCCTTAAACTCATATTATTATTTTTTTGTTCTGGAGGTTATTAAAATTTGTCTAGACAAATTAAATATTAATTTAATGTTAATATAAATATTAGTTAAATTGTTTAAATAGACGATGAGCATTATTCTATATTAGAGGTTTTTTTTTTCCCCCACTAGGTTTATAACTGGAGTTCAGTGCCTGCACTATGATTCCACTGGGCCTTGTTTTCCTTTTTTTTTTTTTTACTTGACAGGACAGAAAACAACTGAGGGGTTAGGGGAGATAGAGAAGAAAAGCAAGAGAAACACATGCAGCCCTGCTTCACTACTTGTGAAGCTCCCCCTATGTATGTGGGGACTGGGGGGTTGAAGCCAGGTCCCTGCACATAGCAATGTGTGTACCCAACTAAGGATCACCAGACTTTGGAAAAAAAAATTATGATGAGGACTTCTCTCCTTGGTCAATGACTTAGTAATTCAAATGTTTCTTAATGCTTTTTTTTTTTTTTCCTACTAATTTCCCAGAAGTCTTACATTTGATGTAGCTGTGTTAGGATGGGAAATTAATAGCACTCTCAAAGTTAATCTTTTGATTGAATAACCAATCAGAAAGAGGGGAAGGCAAATCAGATAAGAAAATCAACATCGTACAGAATCCAAAATGTGTTTGGAAAATAAATAATGTGAAGCCTCATGGTGGTGATTCATCTGGTTGAGTGCACATGTTACAGTGTACCCAGGTCCCTACCTGCAGGTGGAAAGCTTTGTGAGTAATGAAACAGTGTCACAGGTGTCTCTCCATCTCTATCACCCCTTCCCTCTTAGTTTCTGGCTGTCTCTATCCAATAAATAAAGATAAAAAAAATCACAAAAAGTAAATGTAATTTTACTAGACATAAGGCTAGGCTATCGTGATGCCGAGACTTGATATTAAGAGTAATTATATTCTTTGAAATATAATGTAGGAGTCATATGCCCAGTCTTGCTTTATGATACAACTGCAAATGTAGGATGGAGGTGGGGGAGGGTATTTCCTAAGTGGAGAAATTTTCGACTTAGAGAGATGAGGTTATCTCTCCATTTACTTTCCAGGATCAATAGCCTGAAAATGGTCAAGTATCCTTTCTATTTATACCTAGAGTGGGGGTGGGTGGGTGGGCAGGTTGCATTCCTTTGCCAATAGTGCCTTTCATTGTCTTTTGTCCTGGCCTCAAGCTGGCTTTGCCTTGTTAAATTCCCTTTTATGGGTAGAAACACCTCAATCCAAGTCATGCCCTATCCACTATTCTTTCATTTTCACTTCAGGCATTGCAGGTAAGAATGATAGGTCTGGTCAATTAGATTCACTATAACTGATGGATGAGTGACTCAATCCTAGCCAAGGACGATCAGCCTCAGGGATTTTGCATGGCATTGTCAGGAAAGAAGCATGTCCTTTTTTTTTTTTCTGAAGTTAATAAATCACAAAATAATAAGTTTTGATCTGCTGTTCCTGTTTTTTTGACATTTTGTGAGGGAAATCTTTCTAAGATTAAAGCCTACAGAGATGAAAACAAAGAATAGAAATGGGAAGAGAGACCATTTTTGAAGATATGATTTTGTAACCTCTATAAGAACAATTCCAGAGTTTATCTAGTTATGGACTTTATGGTATATAAAAAGTCTCTTTTGTAAATAAGTCAAGTTGAGTTGTATTTCAATTTCTTGGACTCACAGGAGTTCTGACTTATAAAGTTACTTTCCTATTAAAGACTCAGTCTGTCTCATCTCTGTCTACTCTTGACTCAAAATAGGCTTGTCTTATCATCTCACTAATATCTATTTCTGTGAGTTGATTTTTTCAGTACATACTTGGAACAATGAGTGAGAATTATTTGAGAGAGCAGAAAGAAATTGAGAAGGAAAGGGGGATAGATGGATGGATGAATATGTAGGTAGGTAGGTAGGTAGGTAGGTTGATAGATAGATAGATAGATAGATAGATAGATAGATAGATAGATAGATAGATATGGAAAGACACCTGAATGGGGGGGCAGGTGGTGGTACACAAGGTTAAGTGCACATTGTACAAAGTACAAAGATCCCAGTTCAAGACCCAGCTCCCCACCTGAAGTGGGGACACTTCACAAGTGGTGAAGTAGGTCTACAGGTGTCTGTCTTTTTCTCTCCTTCTCTATCCCCCCCTCCACTCTCAATTTCTCTCTGTCCTATCCAATAAACTCAAATAAAATAAAAGGCCACCAGGAGAAGAGTGAGCACTGAGCCCCAGTGATAACCCTGAAGGTAAAGCAAAACAAAACATACAACAACAACAACAAAACATTATGAGAGAGAGAGAAAGAGAGAGAGAGACCTACAGACCTGCTTCACTTCTCATGAAACATCCTCCCTGCAGGTGGGGGATGCGATCTTGAACACTGATCCTTGTGTATGGTAGCATGTATGCTCAGCCTGAGAAATACAATACTTAACTCACAAAGATTGTCATGAGTAACTGTTCCTCATGATTTTGATTGGGCTCTGCCCACCAATTTCTGCTATATGTGTGGGTAGTGCAGGGAATCCCTACTAAATGTCCACCAACATGCAACTCTCTGGACACCAGTCAGGTGTACTCAGTTTTAACATTATCTAAATTCTGACATTAGCAGCTTCTAGAGGTTGAGAGCTCAGTCCTACAAGAATGCACAGCCCTTCTGCAAATGTCTGATACTAATGGCAAGTCTAGGTTGTTACAGTGAAAATTGACTGTAAATTAAAGATACCTATAAACTCCTCCTTGGATCTGGTTAAAATAATAGAGTGGATTTACAGAATTCAGGAAACATTTGATTGCTTACTAGATTCCTGATTTATTTTAAAAGGGTGAAACTCAAGGATAGTAGCTAAAAGAGTTGTCTTGTTCACTTGGTACAGAACTCCACATCCTCTCCAAGCACACCACTCTCTCTGTGTCTTCATGTGTTCACCATCCCAGATGCTTTTTGAACCCCATTAACTTGGATTTTCATGGAGGCTTCATTACATAATTGAGATTAATTTCATCACTGATTGTTGGTGGCAAACACTAGAAGAAGAATATTGATTGTTGGTCACTGCACTACACTAATCTTTGATCGTTCTTCCCTTTCTGGACACCAAGGGGTGGGACTGAAAATCCCAATTATCAAAGACAAGATTAGTCCCTCCAAGAACCAGCCTCCATATTTGTGTGACCTAGTATCTCTCAAAGTTGCCTTGTTAATATAACAAAAGTCATCATCATCTCTCATTCCATTAATGGTTTTAGAAAACCTATGTTCGTTGTGTATGGGTAATGGGACACCTAATTGAGTGCATATGTTACCATACACAAGGACCCAAGTTCAAGCCTCTTGTCCACATCTGTAAGGATGAAGTTTTATGAGCAGTTAATGAGAGCTGCAGGTCTCTATCTACCACCTACCTATCTATCTACCTATAATCTATCCGTCATCTATCTATCTATCATCTATCCGTCATCTATCTATCTGTCATCTCTCTGTCTTATCAATTAAGGAACAAGAAAAAAAAAAAAGAAAGAATTGGGAGTCGGGTGATAGTGCAGCTGGTTAAGCACAGGTGGTGCAAAGCACAAGGGCCAGCCGGCCTAAGGATCCCAATTCAAGCCCCCAGCTCCCCATCTGCAGGGAAGTTGCTTCACAAGCAGTGAAGCAGGTCTGCAGGTGTCTGTCTTTCTCGCCCCATCTCTGTCTTCCCCTCCTTGCTCCATTTCTCTCTGTCCTATCCCACAACAATGACAATAATAGTAACTACAACGATAAAAAACAAGGGCAACAAAAGGGAATAAATATTTTTTTTAAAAGAAGAAAGAATTAGTGGAATTGTTCAAAAAAGAAAAGCTATTCTAGAGACAAAATATAGACAAAATATGTATTTTATTGCTTAATTAGAGATGATTAATTAGTCATGATTTATAAGGCGATCATTTCATATGAGCATGGTTTCTTATCTCCTCATGACTGGTATCTGGGCACCACATCTATCACTAACTGAAGGCCTTTGTCAAATTGCACTGAGTCCCCAATATCCTCTTGGCCTCTCTGCCCTTTAGAGTTCTTGAATATGCTTCAATAAACCAGAACTGGTCTATGTTTCACCCAGTATTTTACCTTTCTTTTTTTAAAAATATTATATTTATAGATACTATAGAGAATGGAAATGATTCCTGCTGTCTTAGAACTTAAGAAGGCGATAGTTATTATTGTAAACAAGTTTTCTGGGAATTTCTTTATTTTGAAAATCCCATGGTTAGTATTTGCTGTATCAGACAAGAACTTACGATGATTTATATCATTTAATGCTATTTACATATAGCTGTTGCTGGGCTAGCATTGTTGGAGAGGGAAGAGACCAGGAACTCATGGGTGAGTGGGAACACAATGTAATGCCTTTATTGATCAGAGACAATGCCATATATATATATATGTATATATATCTTTAACCGGAAGTGGCAAGTGGGAAAAGGAAATGGCTAGGAGAGGGGTGGAGAAAAGAAAAGAGCACGAAGTAGAAAGCTTCTATAGCAGCTGTTGCAAAGGTTCTAACCAGTGGGATTAAACCAATACCCTACAGGCAGGGTGGGTCTCAGGCTAAACAATGATTATGTAAATAGATCACAGCATCAAGGAATGCAGCATGGAGCAGGGGGTAGCTGGCGTAATGCCCAACAAGCTGTATCTTATATAGTGTCACAATGAGTTGCTTTTGGTTTAAGGTGGTATTCAAATAAATAGTCATTTTTGAAGTGTATTAACATACACATAACACATTTTCTTTTTGAAAATTATTTTATAGTTATAAATTCTTTTTTTAAAATGTGTTTTGGATATCTTCACCACTCATGAAGATTTCCCCCTGCAGTTGGGGACCAGGGGCTTGAACCCAGGTCATTGTTCATTGTAAAATGTGTGCTCCAGATGCTACCATAATACCAACCGAACTTTCCTGAGCAGACAAACCCACCAATATGCCCTGGAGCCCTGCTTTCCCAGAGCCCTGCCCCATTAGGGAAGGAGAGAGACAGGCTGGGAGTATGGATCGATCTGCCAATGCCCATGTTCAGAGGCGGAAGCAATTACAGAAGCCAGACTTTCCACCTTCTGCATCCCATAATGACTCTGTATCCATACTTCCAGAGGGATAAAGAACAGGAAAGCTATCCAGGGAGGGGATGAGATACATGTTTCTGGTGCTGGGAATTATGTGGAGTTGTGCTCCTCTTATTCTATGGCTTTTGTCAGTGTTTCTTTTTTTTAAATAAAAATTAAGAAATAAAGGCAGTAAGTCTCTTCTTAAAAAAAAAAAAAGTGGGCTGGGATTTGGGCAGTAGTGCAGTGGCTTAAGCGCACGTGGCACAAAGTGCAAGGACCGGCATAAGGATCCTGGTTCGAGCCCCTGGCTCCCCACCTGCAGGGGAGTCGCTTCACAGGCAGTGAAGCAGGTCGGCAGGTGTCTTTCTCTTCCCCTCTCTGTCTTCCCCTCCTCTCTCCATTTCTCTCTGTCCTATCCAACCACGATGACATCAATAACAACAACAATAACTATAACAATAAAACAATAAAAAGAACAAAAGGGAATAAATAAATATTAAAAAAGAAATAATGAAAACATTTTGCTTGCTTATCTGGATAGACAATTCCTTTGGCATTTGCATAGGGGATCCAGAAGAGCCAGGGCTATAGACAGGATTCATGATTCTCTCTAACAATGACAACATCAATAACAACAACAATAATAACTACAACATCAATAAGAAACAAACAACAAGGGTAACAAAAGGGAAAATAAATAAATAGATATTTAAAAAATTTTAGAAGTGCACTTAACCAGTTGCCACTCACTTCCGTTCTTAGATATATTCCTAGTTATTGTATCTTTTGAGTTCAATTGTGAATGAGATCAGTTCATTTTCCTTTGGCCAATCATTTGTATAAAGAAATGTCACAGGGGCCAGGTGTTGATGCACCTGGTTAAGTTCACATGTTACAGTTTGCAAGGACCCAGGTTCAAGTCCCCAGCCCCCACCTGCAGGGGGAAAGCTTTGTGTGTATTGAAGCAAGGTTGCAGGCATCTCTCTGTCTTTCTCCCTCTTTATCTTCTGCTACCCTCATGATTTCTGGCTGTCTCTTTCCAATAAATAATTTTAAAAATTTAAAAATAAATGCCACAGATGTATGAGTATTGATTTTGTAAATTTTTTTTTACTGAAGTGTTGATGATTTCCAGTAGTTTTTTTTTCGTGCAGAGTTTTTGGGCTCCTCTAGTATAACAACATACACCTGCAAATAATAATTTAACTTCGTCCTTTCCGATCTGAATTCCTTTGATATCTCTTTCTTGCCTGATTACAATGACAAGGTCTTTCAGGACTATGTTGAATAAAAGTTTGAGAGTGGTGCTGATACTTTCAAAGTGGAGTTGATGATGGCCAATTATTTTCGGTTTGGGATATACGATAAGACCTTTATATTCTCTTCACATTTAATGGATAATTTTACAGAATACAAGATCCATAGCCAGAATTCCCTCTCTTTGAGTACTGTTTAGAGTTTTTCTTTCATGCTTCCTATTTGCTTATTCAACTCTGATTGAAGTTCTTCTTTTGTGTCTTCTAACTTCTTAGAGAACTCTAATTGAAGTTATTCTTTCATGTTTTCTATTTTCTTAGAGAATTTTGAAGCTCTTCTTTGGTTTTTCCTAACTCCGAAGTGAAATATCCTTTCAACTGTTGAATATGCTTCTCTGTAGTATATTTAATTTTTTGGAGAATCCTCATAATCATATATATTTTTAAAATATTTATTTTATTTATTTATTCCCTTTTGTTGCCCTTGTTGTTTTATTGTTGTAGTTATTATTGTTGTTGTCGTTGTTGGATAGGACAGAGAGAAATGGAGAGAGGAGGGGAAGACAGAGAGGAGGAGAGAAAGATAGACACCTGCAGACCTGCTTCACCGCCTGTGAAGCGACTCCCCTGCAGGTGGGGAGCCGGGGTTCGAACCGGGATCCTTATGCCGGTCCTTGTGCTTTGCGCCACCTGCGCTTAACCCGCTGCGCTACAGCCCAACTCCCATCATAATTATATTTTTATCATCTTTCTCTGATAGTCCCTCTATGTCTGTAATTTTTTTTGGAGTACTTCTGTTTCATTTCTATTTATCTTTTTTCTCATATCTAGAAGTTTGTTTTTGCAGTATTTCTTTTGCATTTATTGTACTGGCTATTTCTAGCCAGCAGGTGGTGGTATTGTTCTAATCTCTAGGTTTCGGTTTGTTTAGGTATTGAGTGGTGGAGGCTGGGTTTTTGTTTCTTGTTATTTCCTTAAGTTGTGTGGTTTGTGTAAATGGTTTCTCTGTATTATTTCAGTCTGAAACCATTCTTTGGTGGTTTTCTGTTCTGCCTCTACTGTGTTCAGAAAAACAGGGTTCAATTTACAGATATATAGCTGCCAGGGTTCAATTTACAGATTTATTTATTTATTTATTTATTATTTATTCAATTTACAGATTTATAGCTGCCAGCTGCAACGAATTTCCTTTAAGTATGACTGCCTTAGTTTAACAACAGAACCGAGCGCTTGCTGTTAGAAAAGTCTTGTGCCCTTGTTCATTAGGCTAATACCCCCCACAGTAACGGATTTTAAACTCATAAGTTTCCCTCTTGCTTAACCAGCACTCTTTGGTTGTGTGTAGAGAGGAAACAGTGCCATTATCTGCAGGAACTCTTAACCTGTGTGTGTTTGGTTCCAATCCCATACTGTACCCCTTCCATGGATGCCCCAAGTCATGCACTTCAGCATCCACCAGAGGCTGTAGTGCTTCTGCAGATGTCTCAGTTGTAGTTGGTGAGATTTGTTAAGTTTGATTTTGTAGATATTTGCTGTTTTCAAGGAGAGTCTGGATTATTTGCTGTCACTCCATGGCTGCACCCTTCAGAAGTCACAATATCACCATTTGCAAACTTAATTTCCCTGCAAAATTGGAAGAAATTTACACAGGCTAACTTATAAAGGCACCAGTGAAGTGATGATTTGAAAACTCGTTAAGAGGCCAGTAGATACTGGAAATGAGAGAGAGGGCAGAGTGTGCAGGCCTTTGTATTCCATTGATGTTCAAGTGAATGATAACTGTGACAATGGGAGAATGTGTTCAGGCAAGACAGGATAATTCTGGTGACAAGCATCATCTCAATTGCTAAAGGCGGCTAAATTCACTCCTCCATGGAATATGAAAATCTAATCACTCTTTTCCTCACATCTACTCTTGATTCCTGCATTCTACTATGTAAAAGAAAAAGAAGGTTTTGAAAATCCAAGCTTGGACATGTAATCACTTTGCTTAAACCCTTCACATACTTTCAATTTATTTTGAAAAAGGAAAAAAAAATCCTTAATATGGATTTGAACTTTGATGGGAACATTATTTCAAAAGCAAAGCTAGGCTTTCTACCATCAAAGAAATATATATCTATATTTTTTAGAAATGGCTTTTTAAAAAGATTTTTAAAAATATTTATTTTTCCTTTTGCTGCTGTTGATTTTTATGGTTGTTGTAGTTGTTATTGATCTTATTGTTGTTGTTAGATAGAACAGAGAGAAATGGAGAGAGAAAGGGAAGGCAGAAGGGGGAGAGAAAGATAGACAGACACCTGCAGACCTGCTTCAACGCTTGTGAAGGGATTCCTCTTTCAGGTTGGGAGCCGAGGGCTTGAACTGGATCCTTACTCCGGTCCTTGCGCTTCATGCCCGACTCCCCATTAAAGAAATATTACATTCCATTAAGGAGTTGACTTAGAAATTTCTCTCCAATGAACACAAAACCACCTCTTCAAAGAGATCTGTGTATACCTATGTTCTTAGCAGCATAGTTTATGCTAGCCTAGATATGGAAGCAGCCCAGATGTTCCAGGCCAGATGAGAGACTAAGAAATATATGCTCAGTGGAATATTATATAACTGTAAGAAATGATTAAATATCTTCATTTTCCATATCTTGGATAAAACTTGAAGGAACCATTAAATGAGATAAAGCAGAAGATGGATGAATACCAGATCTTACTTACAGGTGATACTTAAGAAATAAGGGATAACAAGGAAACACAAAGTGAAGCTTGGGCTGGTTGGGATGTTTTGCTGTAAAATAAAGGATTCTGGACTGGGGGTTGGGAATGATGGCAGCAAGCTTTTACTCTCCATGGTGAAGAAGGATTTGAGTTGGCAGTGGGAGTGTTGTGCAGACACCTGTTACCAGGAAGTAAGAGACTGTACTAATATGTCAGTAATTACCTTGTAATTCATTATTTCTCCAATAGAGTGATCAAGATAAAGTAAATCAAACTAACAAGAAATTACATAAATAAATGATACAAATGATCCCTAACTGTAAAATCTGGTGCCTCTCTGTTTATTAGCCTCAGGCATACTCTTTTCCCTCCATATCAACTCTCCCCTGGACCCCATGCACACACTCTTACAATCCTTGTCCCTCTGAATGCTCACAATCCAAGTTCCTTCTCTATGCTGACATAACCAGATTTCCAGACCCTGC